>NC_087218.1:23153870-23206370 GCF_015104395.2 Macrobrachium nipponense | reverse complement strand
AATTTTATATCAATGGCCCTTGCAGGATTCTTCCCCATGGATAGTTTCATCTTCAGAATAATAATAATAATAATAATAATAATAATAATAATAATAATAATGATATTTTCAAAGATTGAGTTGGAAGGGTAATAGTTCACCACTGTAGGATTCCAAACTTGCAACATTAGCGTTCCAAGTTCATGCACATGTAAAGTTATTGTTGTCATCAATGTTATAGTGTTATGTCTTTCATAAATCATTTTCCTTTCGCTGTCCTAAGCATGAACATTCCCGGAGATCACAGTCACTGATCCCCTCTTCGTGCCGTGAGCAACTAGATAGATTCCCTGCTCCATGCACAACACGACAGCGCCAATATGCTGTAAATATGTCTCGCCGTCGAATTTCTCAGTTCCAGAGGTCCTTCATTCCTCACACAGTTGGACTGTGGAATGTCCCCCCCCTCCCCCCGTCCCAACAACGTCGTGCAATTGGAACTTGAAAAGTTCAAGTGAAGATGTAATGCATTACTACTCTTAACACACTTTAACTTGTATTTTAGCCATTTCCTTGCATATTTTTTTTTACTAATTTATTGATTTGTTTTTTTCCTTTCTAGTGAGTGATCTCTTCCTTCTGTATTCCCCAATACCTTCTGTTACTTCTTTCAAATGAACACCGTATTATTTGGATGCTTGAATTTCAAGTCAGTGACCCTAATAATAATAATAATAATAATAATAATATAATAATAATAATATTATAATAATAATATAATAATTTATGTATGCTGTACTTCCATTACAGATAATGATATATATAGATCTATATGATTTTGTCACAATGGGGTGGTCTTTATTGCCTCCGTGCGACCCTTTAGTCTGATGTCGATATCCGGTTGACATTGAGATTACTCGAAGATTTTATATTTTAGCGAATTCTTGTCTTTATTTACAAACTGATTAAAAATATGCACTTTTCCATGTCAACCGCAAAAGGGCAGCTGCTGGAGAGATTTTAACTTTAGCCTTTACAAGCATTATTATTATTATTATTATTATTATTATTATTATTATTATTATTATTATTATTATTATTATTATTGTTGTTGTTGTTGTTGTTGTTGTTGTTGTTGTTGTTGTTGTTGTTGTTGTTGTTGATGATGAGATGCCCTTTCGAGGGAGAATGCCTCTCAAGGAGTTACCCTCCTGTGCTAAGCAGGTTAAAACCTAAAAGGTAGTTCTGTCCTTATACGAAATATCCACCATCTCTCCCCAATTTAGCCCATAGAAACATTATTATTAGTAGTAGATTCCTTATTGTTACTGCGCTGCCCTTTCGAGGAAAAGCCTTGTAAAGAGTTAACCTTTCCGTTCTAGGCGGGTGAAAGGTAGTTCTGGCTTTATATTACGTCCACCACCTCTCCCTACATTTTGCTCCCGTCATGACACAACCCAGGAAAGATTATTCTTTTCCCTAAAGACACCTTCTATTGGGCAAATATGGACCCACGAATCTGGTTCACAACGTTATTAATGTTCCCACGTAGATGGGTTATCTGCCGATTATGCCTAGCGTTCCAGTGCTATAACTTAAACCCACAGGGTGGTTAACCAGTGACCTATGTACATATTATTATTATTGTTGTTGTTATTATTATTCCTTTCTCTAAAGGCACCTTGTATTGGGCAAATATGAACCCACGAATCTGGTTCACAACGTTATTAATGTTGCCACGTAGAGGGTTATCTCCCTAGCGTTCGAGTACTTTAACTTAAATCCACAAACTGGTTAACCAGTGACCTACGTACTACATATTATTATTATTATTATTATTATTATTATTATTATTTTGTTTTTTTTGTTTTTTTTTTGTTTTTTTGTTTTTTTGAGAATCAATAGTAGTTACTGTATTTCTTCCAAAATTTGTTTCGCTGTTACTACTTCAACTCCTGTCATCAGTACTATCATGATTTTTACCATCACAGCTGTTATAATTGTTATTTTTACCCCTTATGGTCATACTGGCTTTACGTGAATAAACGAATGTTTGGTGCACGGAACAACTTGGCATCTGTGGAACTACTATCTTATTTCCAGTAGTTTTTAGTTTTTTAATTGTATTTATTTATTTATTTATTTATTTTTTATTTTTTTTATGTATTTATTTATTTATTTATTATTGTTTAGGTCATTTTTTTTTATTCCAAGTGATTTGAATGCGTTAGTGCATACTATCTTTGACTAGATTGAAAAATCATTCTCTACTTAGTGTCATTATACGAGATATAAAATAGATAGACTTGAGGCTATAAATTAAAGACAAGAACTGCTGTTGGCGTTTACCCACAGTAGCTCCGCTTTACAGGACTGTAACAGAGAATGAAACACTCTTTGCACTACAAGACGAATTGTACCTATGGTTTATCATCTATTTGTTAACGTTGATTTAGTTCATTTTCATATTCAGCTGACCGCTATTTTTTATACGCTTTGTATATATCTAATACTTGACTAAAATAGCTGAACTTTCGACTGATATAATCAGTAAGGAGTGATTAAGGTTTATTATGAAAATGATTCGGAGGGAGAGAGAGAGAGACATCCGTGAAATAACGAAACGTCTTGAAGAATATTCCCGCCACATCCAATCAACCACGAATCCCACGCAACTGACGCCGGGTGGGTGGTTGATGACGTAATCCAGTGACGTCACCACGATGCCTTTACTGAAATCAGAGTTGGTTAATCTTCTGGCACGTCTGTTACCCGGCAATTGTTGGCGGCTAAATGTTTCCATACCGTTAACTTATTCGTGCATATTATTCCCGGCCGCCCACTCACTCCCCGCAAGCCGCCTCATTTCTCAGGAACCGGATTAAATAAAGGGATAGCGAAGGCCGCCTTCGATATTTTTCTTTTCTTTCTGGACGTGAATAACGCTTCTTCAGTGAATAACGCTCCATTGAATTAAGTCTGAGATCGGCGTCCATGAGAAAGGGAGGCCCCTAATGCGATGATTCCACGATCAGGTATCGACGCTTCGCCCGCCGGCCATTTCATCAACCTTTTTTTTTTTTTTCTTTTTCATAGGAAGGCAAGATAGGACCCGGAAAACAAAGCTAATGAAGATAATCTTTGTTTAGTAATGCAGCCCCACGCGTGTAATTACCGGAAAAATTATATCACAGACGATGAGGAACTCGGGTAAGGAAGGGTGGAGGGCAGGGGGCGGAAGGAGGGAGCGGGAGTGGTGAGGGCCTCCCGACCGCCAGACCTAACTAATATCCAAACATGAAATACGACCGCATAAAAATAATTACGCCTTTATACTGCTGGCTTTAATTGGCGTAAGTTGCATGAACCGCACTATACAACCTCCGAGCGAGGAAGGTTCCTAACGAACCTTTCGTATCGCCCAATCTAAATATAGGACTCCATACTCTTCTCCACGTTACGAGTCGCCAGCACGATCCTGACGCGGGTCCGGTCGGTCGGGCCTTCGGTTGGGCTGGGTCCGTTCTCTACCGTCCGTGCCCCGTCTAGGGCGAATGCGGTCTCTCGTCCAAATGTCTACTTTTTGCTTTTAGCGTTCGATTCAGCTGGAGAGGCTACTTTTGTAACTTTATTGCTGTTATTATTAGGCCTTTAAGGTTCGATTCAATCGGAAAGTCTGTTTTTTTCCCAAATATTATTATTATTTTTTCTTTGCAAATTATTATTATTATTATTATTTGCCTCTGTGGTTCGATTCTGTTGGAGAATCTACTATGTGACCGAATTATTATTATTATTTATTTATTTATTCATTTATTTATTTTTGATTTATTTATTTATTATTATTTTGGTCTATCACAGTCCTCCAATTCGACTGGGTGGTATTTATATAGTGTGGGGTTCCGGTTGCATCCTGCCTCCTTAGAAGTTCATCACTTTTCTTACTATGTGCGCCGTTTCTAGGATCACACTCTTCTGCATGAGTCCTGGGGCTACTTCAGCCTCTAGTTTTTCCAGATTCCTTTTCAGGGATCTTGGGATCGTGCCTAGTGTTCCTGTGATTATGGATACAAATTCCACTGGCATATCCCATATCCTTCGTATTTCTATTTTCAGGTCTTGATACTTATGAATTTTTTCCCTTTCTTTCTCTTCAACTCTGGTGTCCCATGGTATTGCGACATCAATGAGTGATACTTTCTTCTTGATTTTGTCAATCAACGTCACGTCTGGTCTATTTGCACGTATCACCCTATCTGTTCTGATACCATAGTCCCAGAGGATCTTTGGTTGATCGTTTTCTATCACTCGTTCAGGTTAGCGTTCGTACCACTTATTACTGCAAGGTAGCTGGTTTTTCTTGCACAGGTTCCAGTGGAGGGCTTTTGCCACTGAATCATGCCTCTTTTTGTACTGGTTCTGTGCAAGTGCCGGACATTCGCTTGCTATGTGGTTTGTGGTCTCATTTTTCGTATTGTACTTCCTACATATGAGAGAGATGTTATTTCCGTCTATCGTTCTTTGAATATATCTGGTTCTTAGGGCCTGATCTTGTGCCGCTGTTATCATTCCTTCAGTTTCCTTCTTGAGCTCTCCCCTCTAACCATTGCCGTGTTTCATGTATTGTTCGCGCATTGGTTTGTTGTGCCATTCCTCTGTTCTGTTTGTATTTATTATTATTATTATTATTATTATTATTATTATTATTATTATTATTATTATTATTTTGCTTTTAAGGTTCGATTCAGCTAGAGAGTTTACTTCTGTAACTGATATTATTATTATTATTATTATTAATTATTTTTTTTTTTTTTTTTTTTTTTTTTGCTCTATCACAGTCCTCCAATTCGACTGGGTGGTATTTATAGTGTGGGGTTCCGGGTTGCATCCTGCCTCCTTAGGAGTCCATCACTTTTCTTACTATGTGTGCCGTTTCTAGGATCACACTCTTCTGCATGAGGCCTGGAGCTACTTCAGCCTCTAGTTTTTCCAGATTCCTTTTCAGGGATCTTGGGATCGTGCCTAGTGCTCCTATGATTATGGGTACGATTTCCACTGGCATATCCCATATCCTTCTTATTTCTATTTTCAGATCTTGATACTTATCCATTTTTTCCCTCTCTTTCTCTTCAACTCTGGTGTCCCATGGTATTGCGACATCAATGAGTGATACTTTCTTCTTGACTTTGTCAATCAACGTCACGTCTGGTCTGTTTGCACGTATCACCCTATCCGTTCTGATACCATAGTCCCAGAGGATCTTTGCTTGATCCTTTTCTATCACTCCTTCAGGTTGGTGCTCGTACCACTTATTACTGCAAGGTAGCTGATGTTTCTTGCACAGGGTCCAGTGGAGGGCTTTTGCCACTGAATCATGCCTCTTTTTGTACTGGTTCTGTGCAAGTGCCGGGCATTCACTTGCTATGTGGTTTATGGTTTCATTTTTCGTATTGCACTTCCTACATATGGGAGAGATGTTGTTTCCGTCTATCATACTTTGAACATATCTGGTTCTTAGGGCCTGATCTTGTGCCGCTGTTATCATTCCTTCAGTTTCCTTCTTGAGCTCTCCCCTCTGTAGCCATTGCCAATTGTCATCGCTGGCTAGTTCTTTAGTCTGTCTCATGTATTGTCCGTGCATTGGTTTGTTGTGCCAGTCCTCTGTTCTTTCTGTCTTTCTCCTGTCTCTGTATATTTCTGGGTCTTCGTCTACTTTTATTAGTCCTTCTTCCCATGCACTCTTTAGCCACTCGTCTTCACTGGTTTTCAGATATTGCCCCAGTGCTCTGTTTTCGATGTTGACGCAGTCCTCTATACTTAGTAGTCCTCTCCCTCCTTCCTTTCGTGTTATGTATAGTCTGTCCGTGTTTGCTCTTGGGTGTAGTGCTTTGTGTATTGTCATTTGTTTCCTGGTTTTCTGATCTATGCTGCGGAGTATTATTATTATTATTATTATTATTATTATTATTATTATTATTATTAATGGAAAGATGCAAAATTCTTCTGGAAGAGCTACGGAAACCATATTATATATTTCACATCTTCCACAAGCATTATTGTTATGCATTTTTTACTTCAGGGCAGTTCAAGCATAAAAAGCGTATCATTATGACGTTTCCAACGACCGGTTCTTTTAACAAATACAGATATACAGATACTATCTTTATCATATTTAATGTAACTATCATTTGCACAAATTCATTTATTAATGTGATCCATCGTGATTACCTTTTGATCTTGTTGATGTCGAAAATTTAGAAATTCCTGACTGACTTCATCAATTTATTTGACTTTGTAACTTGGTGAATATGGTTCTCCATTCAGAATAATGAAAAGTTCACAAAAAAAAAAAAAAAAAAAAAATCAAATATACCGTATGATCTGTCATCCTCCACTTCAGAAATAGGTTACAGACTTGGTCGATTTATGTCCCTCTTGCTCTGAAACAGATTCCGTTCTTACACATTATATATATATATATATATATATATATATATATATATATATATATATATATATATATATATAATATATATATCTGTGTGTGTGTGTGTATTTATGTGTGTGTGTGTATGAAGATAAAAGGCCCATAAAACACTATTTGAACGTTGCAACCATATATTTCGAGCACTTCCTTCTGTGCTTCTAATCACTGGTAAAATATGGACATACGGGCATAGGATGTCTTATAAGAGTATATATACAAGGCATATGTAGGTGTGGCAATAAGTCCCTATTGGTGACCCAGGGAGTATGGGAATATTTCGAATTCGAAATTTTGTCGTCTATCAAACCGCGCAATATGATCTGGCTTATATACGTAGATTATTTTTCACTTATTGGGATGATAGCTGGGGAGATTTCTATGAATTTTTCAATCAACTAAATTCGCTAGTTCCGACCATAAAATTTAAAACCGATGGGAGAAGGACGGACAATTGTCGTTCCTAGATGTACTAATCATGAGAGAACGGAATAGATATGCTTCTCAGTATACAGGAAACCCACCTTTGCTGTTTCATATATTCATTTCTTAAGTTACCACGATGTATCCGTAAAGATCATGGTCGGGTACAACCTATTCCTCATGGGGCTTAGAATATGATCAGATGGGTACGTAGATAGATAACTCAACACATCCACCAACACCTAATGCAACTGCTTTACCCACTATACATTATCGAGAAGGTTATTAATAAAACGAATACAATATGCTATAGCGGTCCCACTCACAACGGACAGATAAATTTCAACAATAAAATAAAACTACCTTGCGATGAAAACATCCAAAAAGCTACAGATTACATTAGGTCTAATAATCCTTTTATTTTCCATTATCCCAAATCCATCGTGAGTTCGCTTACAAGATACCGTGTAGCAATTGTAATGGGATTAACATTGGGAAAACTGGTAGATTAGCAGAGCACAAAAGATCAGTGCGATATGCATCAGAGAACTCTGCGATTTTCCTATATATTAGGGACAAAGGCCATACTATGAACTGGAGTAGGGCAGAGCTGGTTTTCAAAAGTAGCTATCTGTACAAAAGGAAGATGCTGGAATCTGCTATCATCAATTAAACCAACAATATGAACCTGTCAAGAGGACACTGGAAATCGGTTGACATCGACGAGTTAATCATTAGGCCGCTTCTCAAGCAGGTGTCCAAGAACATCAGACCACTGGACGAGTCGCCAGACAGGAGTTAACAAGGCAAGAAGACACCAGGGAATAGTTTAATTCCCATACTTCCTGGGTCGCAAATAGAAACATACTGCCACACCTACATATTCCTTGTAAATATACTCTTGTAAGACATCATTGTCCATATTTTACCAGTGTTCAGGAGCACAGAAGGAAGTGCTCGAAATATATGGTTACGGCGTTCAAATAGTGTTTTATGGGCCTTTCATCCTCATAATATACTTTGAATTACAGCAAAAGACATTCATATATATATATATTATATATATATATATATATATATATATATATATATATATTATATATATATATATATATATATGTTCATTCCGTTTTAGTTGCTTCGTCTTCTAAACAGCGCCGTTCACGATTATTCAAATAGTATTTAGAATATGCATTTGTCCTTACATAAATGTCATTCTGTGCTTGCGTACATATGAGAACAAATGCATGCTTGCATACATGTGTTTCTGTGGCTCACCCCTGTTCCAAATCCACCCTATGATGCATGAAAAAAGTATTCAATTTCAAATCAGTGCGGAATTTTGGTGAATATTTGGAAAACCGTCTTTGCATTATGGAGTATAGCTCTGATGAAAACAAGATAGTTTGCAGGATTACAAATACGTACAAGCTAACGTATTTTATTTGAATGCTAGCAAAGGATAGTAATAATAATAATAGTAATAATAATAATTCTGCAACAATTGAGTAATGAACTCATGAAAACAAGGCAGTTGCATGATTAGAAATGAGTAAAAACTAACATAATGTACTTGAAAGTTAGAAAACGATAATAATAATAATAATAATAATAATAATAATAATAATAATAATAATAATAATAATAATAATAATAATAATAATAATAATAATAATAATAATAATAATAATAATAATGGCAAAAGTTCAATAATTGAATAATGAGTGGTGATGTGACAAGTCATGTTTTATCTTTAACCGATCCCTGTTAGGGGAACTTATATACTGGAAAATAATATCAATAGTAATGCAGTACACGCCCTCACGTTCTAGGTATCGTCTATGAATATGACAGATAAAGTATTCAGCAAGACACAAAAGCCCTGTTCCACCAAAGATATTTCACTGACAATATATGTACTGAATATCTTTTCAAGATATGTAAACTTGTATTAACGTCAAATGTGAATCCCCTCACAGATTACAACGATTCTGTTTATGAATATTTACTGTTTTGTTGAGGGGAAAACGTATCTTATATTTTAAACAGTCGGATGAAATAGATTCAATTTTTTTTTTTTTTACCACACAGAGATACCTTTCCTTTAGAAATTTCGACATTCAAATGAAATATTTTTTTACCACAGAAAACTACCTATTAGACATTTTAATAATTCAAGTGAAATATTCAGTTCATTTTTCTTTCTGACCACACAAAAATCCCTTCCTTTTATGAGCCATAGAACACGATATCAAATATTTATAATATCAACTGATATTTAGAACAGGTTTGGATGCCGAGGACGGCGAAATGCAAGCATCCCTATAGAAAAAGCAAAAAGGCGAAAAGTTAATCAAAATCATGCGCTAACTTTCTCTTGCAACAATAATACCAAGTTACTGTTATGCAAATCTAACAATTTGATCACTGGCGCACCGACGTCGGACCCTCTTGCAACTAAAACACTGATTGCAATCCAACATTTGTTGACATTCCTGGGAGGGTTGGGACGGTCGAAGTTTCCTTTTTCTGTTTGTTTTTGTCTTTGTTGGAATACGTAATCGGTACGAACTCCTCCTCCTCCTCCTCTTCTCTTCTCCTCCTCCTCCTCCTCCTCCTCCTCCTCCTCCTCCTCCTCCTCCTCCGTTCTAAGATTCGGATCACAAATAATTTATTCAATTTCGTCCCCCCGAAGTATACTTCTTTTACGGTCCTGGCAAATTGAAGCCAATCAGATTGTAGCTGTTATGATTATCATAAGGTGTTTTCTCTCCTTCCTGTTCCCAGTTGTTTACTTTTCGGTAGATTCCAGTTGTTTACGTTTGGGCAGCGTATGCTTTCCACCGCCTTTATAAACGTCAAAAACGGTTTCGCTCCGAAAATTTCTGTGCAAACTGAAACAACAAGAGTTGGGTGATGTCGATAGTCACAGGTTTCTCTTTCAGGTCTCTCTTTCTCCCCCTTGCATTATACAGTGTTTGCTGTGCTTGCAGAAAAAGCTTCGTTATTTGTTCCATGCATCCAGGCTGCCCTGCTGTGATTTAAACAGAAGTACTTGCTGTACTTTGAAGGTCTTGCCCTCGTGTAATCTTGTTTTTTCTCTGTAATATCATCTGGCAATTTATTTGCTGGTTTTACAAACACGCCCTTCTGGGACATTTCACTTTTGAGCGGAATGGATGTAAAGAAAGAAATCAGGGGTCATAATTGATTTAGTCCTTTATATTTACGCTTCTTGAAAGCTACAAACGCTCATTACACACACACACACACACATATATATATATATATATGTGTGTATATATATATATATCATATATATATATATATATTATATATATATATTTTACATATATATACTATTATATATATAGTATATATGCTTCCGATATGCATATGATATATCCTTCCAGAACTGGAGGGTCTGCCTCGCTCCTTTCCTCCCATTTTTTTTATCAATTCTCTCAATTTTTCCTGTTTGCCATTCTCACCTTGAAATGCTGCACATTTGTGTGTTATACTGTTATAATTACAGTGAAAAATGCCAACCAACATTACATTGCCTTTCAGAGACCCTGATAATTCTTATAGTACTGAGCACAATATCCTCATCATATCTGTAAGGCGTAGGTGAAAAAAATTGATTGATTAATCTGTAAATTAGTTAAACATCTCATGATTTAATAACGCTTGCGGAACGGACTGCGTCATGCATCTCGAGAGAATGGAACTTGAGTTATAACCTAAGAAATACAGAAATCCAGTATAGTTACCCGTGAGTTGGAATTTAGTGAGAAACTGAAAAAGAAACATCAAGTAATTGGCAGACCGAACATTTTTGGAAACCAATTAAACTAAATTTGCATGAAAAGTATGATTATACGTTAGTGTAATACGATCTGTATTGCTTTAAGGACTGAATGGTAGCATGACAGTGCCGCCATATCTAAGACTTCATGTCGATTTGAGACTAAAACTTTAAGAAGAATGTTAGGAGTGAGATGACAGGATAGTGTGATACCAAAAGGGAAAGTACGAAAATTCTATGTATAAATGTGATGATGATGAACGGGAGATAAAGAGACGGCATGGCCGAATCTGCAAACCATCTTGCAGCGCAGCCTTGAGTAAGCCGTCCGATAAACTAAATGATTAGATCGGAAATTTTGCATCGCTTTAGCCAACCTCCAGTGAGAAATGTAAAAAAAAAATAAATTAAAATCTGACTTTACAGCTAACCTTCAGGGTGAGGTTTTTCATGTTTAAGCAAATAGAACCATTATTAATGGTCTCATAACGTAGAAGAATATGTTTTCTCATGCCGGGATTACTCGGTCGATGAAAATTTCGTATTTACTGAAAACTAAGCTAACGTTGACTTTAGAGGCAGTTGCATGTCTGTTGCATCTCGCAAGGTATTTGAAGAAACTGATTACAGGACCTTTCAGTAATTAATTCGGGGCTTAATCGTTACGTGTACTATTTTCTATGTGGGCCACGCAACATATGTTTGCTTTCCTCTTAAACCTGTAATCCATTGATTTGTTAATACTCAGTTATTACGAGACGTGCATGCCAGGAATTTTTTCGCCCGGTGAAAATTGCTCGTCTGAAGGTTTAATGGAGTTTGTTTGTTCTAAATTAAAAGGTGGACCCACTGCTTGGCGATGTTACGTTATGGTGGTTGTAGGTTGTGGAAACTATGGATTACTTCCGCTCGCAAGCAGATTTATTTCTCTATATTCCTGTAAATTTAATGAACCTATATTTCTGCTCTAATCGTAAGATGTATGTTTTATTACCCCTTTCTGTGGTCACATTTCGCACATGAAATGGTAAGCCGCTCTTTGGTTTTTCCCTCGTTAAACCATTGAGCGGGAAGTTCAGAAACAAGCAGACTTTGTAAATTCAAGGTCGTTTGATCACAGAAAATATTTATGAAAAGCTAAAAGACACGTCCTTATATATAGTATGTTGAGGTTGCAGTGGATAGTGAGTAAACATTACAAGTAGTAGAGAAAGAGAATGTAAGGATCCATGCACACATACACAGACACACACACACACACACACACACACACACACATATATATATAATATATGATATATATATATATATATATATATATATAGTATGTATATTGTGATGTTATGTATGTATGTATGTATATTTACTTAGGTATATATATAATAATGAATATATGTATTATATAAATGTATGTGTGTGTTACTGTGAAAATATCACAATGACAAAATACAAAACAATGAATTATATGAAAGTGAAACGTGGCAATAAGCTTCAACAACCCCACCCTCGCAAATCAAGGTAACATACGAGAGACGATGCTTCAGAATACAGAAATTATCTCCCTCGAGGGGTGACGTCACGAGCGCCAGCTAAACCTACGTCCAAATATATGAAAGCGAAGGCAGAAATCTAGCTGAGACCTTAGGTTTCGGAGAATAAACACACACTCGTTCTCGTATCTCAAGGCGTATAAACACAACCTTTAGCGCCGAAGAGCAGTTGAGCTAAGGCGGCCTTTTCTCTCCTTAATCGCGTATCCAGAAATACGACGGTGGGTTTGTTCGTGCTTGGAGTTATTCCATGTTTGTTTCCTGTCATGAGAGAGATAGAGAGAGAGAGAGGGAGGGAATGGGCACGAATGGCCTTGGTGGTAGATGTCTACCTCATACCTCATAGAGAGAGAGTGAACACGAATGTCTTTAGTGATAGAGAGAGAGAGAGAGAAATGCTCTTGGTGGTAGATGTCTACCTCAGAGAGAGAGAGAGAGAGAAATACTCTTTCTGGTAGTTGTCCACCTCGAAAGAGAGAGAGAGAGAGAGAAATACTCTTGGTGGTAGATGTTTACTCAGAGAGAGAGAGAGAGACGAATGTCCTTGGTGGTGGATTTGTAGCTCAGAGAGAGAGAGAGAGAGAGAGAGAGAGGGAACTCGAATGTTTTTAGTGGTAAATGTCTAGCTCAGTGGCAATGTTCAATTTACGAGGGTTCCAGTTTTAAAGAAAAATCCTTCTACTACAATGACAATTTTGTGAATTCATGAATGAATTACAAGAAGTCATTAAAAGAAAGCTACACGCAGTTATCAGCAACGTATTTTTTCTTTCCTTTCAGACAATGGAGCCGAATCAAGCTCTTTATCTCAAAGCCCAGTATGTTGAGACATACCCAGGAAAGCATTGTTCCGGTGGAGAACAGCGATCATTACTTTTTCGTCGATGAGGTTCTCAGGTGCTCAGTTGCAGGTAAACAAACAGTTGCTAAATGAAGGGGCTCTCCTTTGCAACATTGCAAAAGTCAGTCATTGTTGTTTACGTGTAATTATTCAAGCAAATATAATAGAGGATGTAGAAAGAATGAGTTACAGAGTTAGGAGCTAGGCTTTGGAAGCCTTGTATAAGGTTGTCTGAAACGGAAAGGTTTCAGTTACTCTAATACAAGGCATTATAGTTAAATATGATTTGCCATTTAGGTTTAAGTCAAAGAATGTATAAGCGATTGGATGTAGTGTCTAAACGCTTTAGACATTCTAAGAGAAGTAAAAGTACAATTTAACAAGGAATATGTATGTGTCACATACATTGACTATAGGGAAGAAGAAGATAGAGTTCACATTTGAAATCTGTATAGCTGCAGTATATATATATGTATATATATATATATATATATATATATATATATATATATTATAGATATATATATATATCTATATATATTCTTAGATATATTATAATATATATATATATATATATATATATAAAGTATATATATATATATATATGCATGTATATATATATAATTATGAATGTGGTGTGTGTGTGTGTATGTGTGTGTATATATACGCATTCATATGTAAATTATTTATATATATATATATATATATATAAAGTGTAAATTATGTATATAATATGTGTGTGTGTGTATACATTCATATGTAAATTATGTATTATATATATATATATATATATATATATATATATATATATATATATATATATAGATATGTATACAGATATGTTTTACGATAGACGAAAAGTACTGAGCAATAGTATGGTTAGTCGATTACTTTGATTATCTCGGAAACACCTGATTCGAAGACTTCTGTGGCGTTTAGTCTTCTCGGCACTTTTCTTGAAGTTGAAAAGCAAATCAGGAAGGGTGTAAATGTTCGTCATCAGTATCACCGAAAGCAAATAGTTCATGTCAACGGTAAATGTCATTTTTGTTCAAGTTTGCTGCTTGCGTTATTTCCTTTCATATTCATATTTTACTGGAATGGTACAACAACCCCACATATTCCGAGCTCGCCCCACACCCGCAGCCCCATCCCCCCCAAAAAAAAAATTAATGTCGTTTGTTCCCAAAATGAAATGAATTGATAAGAAAAAAATTATTGTTTAAAAGGGTAAACCGAAAATGTACTCAGCTTGTGTACTGTTTTTTTATTTTATTTGGACCCTCTGAGATGCTCGCATCCGTTGTTCATTTACACCTGACATTTTTTTTTTCGCCTGACCAAGAGAGAGAGAGAGAGAGAGAGAGAGAGAGAGAGAGAGAGAATACATAAATGTTACTTCAACACAGCACAGGAGCAAATATGAGGGAGAGAAAGAAAGAGAGAATACAAAAATGTTACTTCATCCCAGGTGCAAATATGAGAGATAGAGAGATAGGGGGAAGGGGGAATCATGCTGACGTCTGTAAAAGATAATGAATAATCCGGAAGAACAGAAAGATAGGAGAGGACACCCAAAAATAGTCAATGCAAAATGATGGAAAGCACTCTGAAGCCAAAGAATGAGAGAAATTAAGTATAAAAAAAAGACGAAAAGATGACACTATACGCAGTTTGTTTTCAGCGGTAATACCTTTCATGATGCTTTCGAAGACATTCTACGGAATCAACTCTCTTAGAGAGAGAGAGAGAGAGAGGACGGAGGTGGGTCCCCCTGTTAATCAACAGCTTTCTTATGTGGGGAAAATATTATAGACTTTGCTCTTGTTGTAGCTCGAGCAATGACATAGTTCATGTCAAGCTTTTTTAGTCGATTGTCCATTGCATTGGCCATAGAATATTATTGCTAGTTGAAACTTCGTTTGTAGACTCAGATGATAAGAAGATGAAGATTAAACTTTGATCAAAGAGAACAGAAAATATCTTAAGCATTTGGATTCCTCAGACGATAGAGAATTTAACATTTGCGTAACTTTAATGGTCAATTACGTTAGATGGATATGAGAAAAGCATAAAATAGCTATTTTACCTTTTGATCAGTAAGAGGTCATCCTCCACCTCATCAAAATGAATGATTCTCGGAACAAATAAAGAGAAATTCTAGTCTGAGGGTGAAGGGAGTTGAAGGAGTTTTAGTATGATGATGCCTTGGAACTCAGATAATTCCACGCTCTTATTGCCTGGGAATTTAAAGATGTAAAAAATGTCTAGAATTGCATTTGTTATGAGGGAATTGCAAAATTGAAAGTTATATCTGAAGGTCTGAAGAAGAGTTGTGAGATATATATATATATATATATATATATATATATATATATATATATATATATATCATATATATATATGAACAACTTGATCATGAAGTATATAAAACGTGATTCTATGTATGAATAAAGGTTTTTGCCACGAAGGAAAAATCCTTTATTTATATATATATATATATATATATATATATATATATATATATATATATATATATATATATATATATATATGCAGAAGCCAGGTACTATGTAGTACCTCTAAGTAAATGGGGATAGCAATCCACAATGAAGTAAATTCCTCTTAAATTCCTTTTAAACTACAAGAGGAATTTACTTCATTGTGGATTGTATCCCCATATATATATATATATATATATATATATATATACTATATATATATATATATATATATATATATATATGCTTTATCCGTAGACCGAAACCGTAAAAGGTGACATTAAAGAAATACATACTATATAATATAATATATTATATATATATAATAGATATATGTAATGTGTGATTGTATTGTATACAACTGCACCAAAGGAAAGTCATGCTTTATCCGTCGACCGAACCCGTAAAAGCTGACATTAAAAACAAAAATCTCTAGGGGGAAAAAATAAAAAACAAAAAACGTGTTTGCAGTGACACTGGAATTAATGAATCGACTCTCATTAGTTTCCGGCGCATGTAATCAGTATAATGAATGGAATGTTTAGAAAAAAAAAGCGAGGAAAAAAGAAATCTACGACCCGTTGGGGGGAAAAAGAAGAAATGAAAATGAAATGAAAGGTTAATTGCAAATCCATTGGAAACAATGATAAAGAGAAAAGTTCGTAATGTAAATTGGAAAATTGTGGGGCGAGAGGGATTCGGTATGATTTGGCTAAAGAGATTTCGAATTAAAATCCATGAAATGATTCGACTTTGTGAAGTTGTAGGAGGAAAAGGGGGAATGAACCGAGTTGCCTAAAATCGACACGAGTAAGTAACGTCGACTGGAATAACTTACCGTCGACTGGAATCACGTACCGTCGACTGGAATAGCGTACCGTCGACTGGAATCACGTGCCGTCGACTAGAATCACGTGCCGTCGACTGGAATCACGTACCGTCGACTGGAATAGCGTACCGTAGACTGGAATTACGTACCCTCGACTGGAATAGCGCACCGTCGTTTAGAAGAGTAAAATAATCGTAGATAGAATGACAATGCATTCATAAAACCGCGACAGCTTTCATGAGAAATTGGTTGATTGATTTATCATTACTAAAACTGGCGTCATAACACCTAGGTTACTGACGCCGTATTTAAATAAATAGGAAACCAAAAGGATCAATACATTTAAAAGGGATTTCATATGGGAAACATCTAAAAATATATAATTTAATCAGATTTGTAAATTCATATGATATACCATATATGCATACGCTGTATATACGGTTTAAAATTTGTTGAGGATGCTTGCCTCCCTCACAAAGGTATATAACTGGAAATGTGTCGGGGAAGGGGGGTGGGGGGAAGAAGGACGCCTACCCCCCACAAGGCGATCACATAAACATTTGACCTCTGAATGTGCAAAAGGGAAATCGCATCACGTTTAATTGTCATCTCCGGTCCGGTTGCATCGAAGAAGTTGGAGTCGAGATTGCTCGCGTGGATGCTTAATCCGGGGTCACTTTGCATGACGGCAAAAAATGGAAAGGGCAATTATAGCGGCAACACAAAGGAAAAAGGAGGAACTAGGGAGACTGTACGGGGGAATAAGCTATTTCCTGCACGAAAAACGCTACAAAAAAAATAAAAAGGAAAAAAAGACTGTTATGCAAGTGAGATAATTAAGATTAGTTAGAATGGAACGCAAAACGGAGAGGGAATAAGCCAGATATTGAACAATAAAAGGGAAGCAGGACGTAAAACAGATAATTACACGACGGGGGAGCTGGGAAAAAGATAGAAATATAAAGTTATAATTAAGGGGAATTCTGAAATTTATTTAATGCCGCGTAGATAGAGTGACATGGAGGGGGAGAGCGAGCGAAAAGGGAGGAGTGATAATGAAATAGAAAATGCGAATATTAATATAACAAGACAACAACGTTTCTTTTTAACGGGAAAGCGTCCATCTTTTCTCGTTCTTGAACGAGGTTAACTTACATTATGCAGGCGACCCTTGCTCTAAATTCTCTAATAAAAACGATAGATGGCTGAGCATAAGATGATCTTCCTTGAAACTGTGAATGGTTAAATAAGGTTATGATAGTTCCCCCTTTTTAATGTTTTCCACGGAAAACAACAGATGCAGGTCACTGCGGCAGTTGGTCAATAAATACCTGTCATGTTTGAAGATGGAAATTCCCTTTACAACATGAGATTTCGTTTAAGGGATTTGACTAAACAGGAGTGAGATTCCTACTCCTAAAATTTCGACCTGTTTGTGTGAGCTGCTTTTTTAAGTAAGAAAGTGCTTTTAGTTCGTATGTTTCTCCCCGGGTGAGTATGAGTCTTCCCCTGTCGATCTCCTCTGTTCAGATATACATGCCACCTTAGAGTTTTGTAGATGTATTACATTTACCTTTAAAAAATTAATCCCAATTTAATTCAGCACTTGTCTTCTCTTTTTAGACGTTTTAAACTAAGTTACCTCCCTCCTGAGAAGCTAAAGAGGAAATGACGTCCTTCAAGGAAGCATGAAAACATCGAACAAATATATTCCCCCTAGGGAGATAGTACCATCAGTGCACCTCATGCGGTGCCCTATAGGCATTACTTGAAGTTCTTAGCAACGTCCATTCAGCCCCTTTCATTCGTTTTACTGTGCATCCGTTCGTATTCTCTTTCTTACGTCTTCCTTTCCACCCTCTCCTAACAATTGATTCATATTGCATGTGCGAGATTTGCCTCCTGTTACAACTTTCAAACCTTTTGACTCGATTTCCCTTTCAGCGCTGAATGGCCTCATAGGTCCTATCGCTTAACCTTTGGCATAAATCCTACGTTCTGTGCTATTCTATTCAAATTAATATATTTTCATGGACATTTTCTCGCAAGGTTGAGATTTTATATTCTGCAGTTTTTCTTAATAATTTAGTTTCGGAAAATAAAATGTAAGGTCATGGTGTGACCTTTTTCCACCCTTGCATTCAATTTTTCCCTGCCAGTGGGTGGAGAAATTAGGTCGACAATGAGACCCTAGACCCTCCCCGAAATTTATCGTAAATGATGAAGACCTATGCGAGCTTCATGAGTTAATGAACCAGTTAATTAATTAACCCCTAATTAAACCACTGACTGATTACGTATTTCTACTTTTTTTTCGAATGGTGAAAACTGCGCTTGCCATTCAGTGTGTACCAAGATATTTTTCCTAAAACTGTGGAATAAGTAAGAGGGCCAATCTTTCGTGTTAGTTTCTGTCATAGTCTGAAGGCCCGGGCAGTACACACCAGTATGTCTAATGTACTACAGATTCTTGGTAATATAAGGTAATTAATTTGCCGGTTTCGGATATATGCCAGTTAAGGTGACTGCTGTATAAAAGAAAGATAAAAAATTAGATTGATGAATGTTACCAGCACGGAATGGACGGGAGAGGTACATTGAGGCAGGTATATTATGAATTCTAAAGGCCCCCAGTATGTATGTGTGTGTACACACACACATATGTATATATATATATATATATATATATATATATATATATATATATATATATATATATATATATATATATGTATATATATATTATATATATATATATTATATATATATATATATATATATATATATATATATATATATATATATATATATATATATATATATATATATATATATATATATATATATATATATATATATAATGGTTAGATGCCTCGTATTGTGAATAAACTCCATTCTTAAATTTGGATAGATAACACAGTACCCAACTACTCTCAATACAAATTACATTACAGGAAGTGGTATTATAACCTTCCACTCCTGACCTTTTTTTCGCATCACTTAAAAATGCATCATCCGTCTCTGCCCGAACGCTTGCTTGTGTGTTTTTAAGGCGTCTTATACGTATAGAGATGATGGTATTATCGCCACATGATGGAGAGATTCTGATGATCAGTCATTCGAATACTGTTCTCCTGCCGTCTTTATCTTCTGCATAAAATTGCTATTATCGGCGTTGTTCCTTTCCTAGCATGAGCTTTATTTCAAAACCGGAGGACTTTTCATATCCCCCATAAAGCGCCGTCAGTGCACCTCAAGCGGTGCACTACAGGCATTACTTAGGTTTTTTTTTTTTTTTCGGCCCCAAGCTGCAACCCTTTTCATTCCTTTTACTGTGCCTCCTTTCTTATTGTCTTTCTTCCTTTCTGCTTTCTTCCTTTCTCCTAAAAATAGTTTCTTAGTGCAACTTCAGGCCTTTCTTCCTGTCGCACCATTCAAACCCTTTTGCTCTGTTTCCCTTTTTGCGCTGAATGACATCATAGGTTCCAGCGCTTGGCCATTGGCCTAAATTGTATATTCCAATTCCCAGAGTTAGTGAGTGGTACTCCCTTTGTATAGGTCAGCTCTGTATTTTGTTGTCGATGTCAAGGTGTAACACCGACCCATACCAATAGTCTCTTATTCCCTCTACTGCAGGCTGTGGAACATTTTTCCAGCCAAAGATGGGAAAGCTGATGTTTGTAAGTCAAATGGTGTAAAAGACTTGAGGCTCTGGGTACCTTTCACTTGGTTGTCCTCATAATTTGCCTGTGTAGATGTTTTTTTTCATTAATTCAGTATTATTTATACGTTCTGCTCACTTTTTTTTTTTTTTCATTTTCTATGTTATGGGGAAGCTTGCTCAGTCATATAAAGGTCTTCTAAGGTACTGTTACTAAAATGATAATAGTAATAATAATAACACGCGCATCCTTCCAAGATGGAACTCACGCACAGTTATGACAAGCAACATTAATATTTCTCGTGATCAGTTTCGTCATTTTTTGTTCAATTCTCTTTTTCGTTTTCATCTCGCTGATTGGCATCCAAATGGCGTTTTGGCTCCATTGCCGCAAATGCCCTCTCATTGGATTGTGCATCCTATTGTGCATCCTATTTTCCTCCTATTAGCCAAACGAGGGGGATGCGTTGCCCTGCCCTTTGTTTACAACTGACTTGAGGACGAAGGGGCAAAGTTATGAGGTCGAACAGGGGTCCTTCCCCTCCAAGAAAGTCCAACTTCTGGAAAATAAACGCGTCTAACCTGATTGCTCCCGAGGATAGAGAAGGGAAAAAATAGAAAACGCTTCCCGAATGAAGAAATGATTATTGAAAATTATAACTTCTGACCAAAAACACGGTTCTCTTGCGGTTCGTCCCATACCCTAATTTATGTGTCCGGGGTTGCCAGATATTTCTGTCTGGGTAACCGATGCGGGATTTGTTTTGTCTTTGAAGTTGAAGTCCTGTATGCACATCTTATATTTAATTCGCTACCTTGCATGTACATTTTTGTAAATTTAATTTGCTGCTTCACAAAATACGTATTACCTTTAATTTATTGCTTTATATAGTGCATTTTAATTCATTCCCTTGTATAATACGCTTATATTTTACCATAAGCCGCTGCTTCCCGTAGCATTCTAACTTGAAGCCGATGCCTTCAGCAGACATTTTAGCTTTAAGCCGCTGTCTTCCATATACACTTTACCTTCAAGTCCACACCTTCCATATGCATTTTGCATTTAGTCACTGCTCGGGATAATACATTTTACTTTTAAGTTGCAACCTTGCATAACTAATCTTAGCTTAAAATTGCTGCCTTGTATGGTCGTTTTACCTTTTAGTCGCTTTCTGTAACGCATTTTATCTCTCAAGTCGCTGCTATTCTTTATGTTTTACCTTTAAGTCGATATTTTCGTATAATGCGTCTAATACAATTTATCTTCTTGTCATGAATTTCATAAATTTCAAACATATTTACCTACAAGTCATCGCCTTGCATAATACGTTTTACCATTAAAGTCGCCCCCATGCGCAATACATTTTGCCTTTGAATAGCAGTTTTGCTTAATAAGTCAAATACATTTTACCTTCGAGTCGCTGCCTTGCATAATACATCTAATGTGCATTGTACTTAAAACTCGCTGCCTTGCATAATACATCTAATTCATTGTACCTAAATCCTCACTGTCTTGCATAATACATCTAATGCATTGTACCTAAAAGTCGCTGCCTTGCATAATGCATATTACCCATAAGGGAATGACTTGTATAATGCATCTAATAAATTGTACCCACAAGACGCTGTTGACCATAAAAATTTTACCTTCAGGTCGCTCTCTTGCCTAATACATCTAATAAATGAGCCTACAGGTTGCTGCTCTGCTTAATGCATTTATTACAATTTACCCACAATTCGCTGTCTTGCATAATGCATATTACCCATAAGTCGTGCTTGCATAATGCGTCAAATACATTGTACCTACACGGGGTTGTTTTGCATAATACATATTTCCCTTATGCCGTTGCTTTCCATAATACATAATACCCATAAATCTCTGCTTTGCTTAATTCGTATTCCCTATAAGTCACCGCCTTCTTTAATACACCTGATAAGTCGTAGCCAAAAGGCACTGTCTCGCCTAATATATCGAATACATTATACCTACAAGTCGCTGGCTTGCATTATGAATCGAATACTTTGTATTTACAAGCTTCTGCCTTACATAATACATTCCGCCTTCAATTAGCTGACCTTTGAAGCTTGACGGAACATGCTTTGCATTCTCGACAGAATTTCTTGCGATGAAGAACGAAATCAAACCTGATTCTAGCGCATTTCTCGCTCGAACGCTCTCTGCCACTCCTGCTATCTCCCGACCGCCGAGCCATGCATCCCTTTCATGTGCATCCCGCAGAGCAACAGTAAAAACAATACGACCCCAATAAGCCAGCAAGGAAAATTCCGCCGTGTGCGATGAGTGGCTGTCAAATATACCTTCGTCGTATGATCTCCACCTTGACGGGAGAAACTCGTCAAAGATGCCAAGAGCGACGACGGTGAGACAGTCCCGCGTCTTGCCCGAGACTTCTAACCCTCAAGAGGGAGAAATAGACAGAAGGAGAATAAGGCGTGATCGTTTATTAACTCGGTGTCTCAGCCTTCGCAGGTGATCAAATGCACGTGACGCCGACGTTGGAAAAAGGCGAGAGGCTGAGACGCACCTGCGCTTGGCAGTATCTCTCGTGGCACGTATAAGAAAGGTAAATGTGGCCTTCGTTAGGATGAAGGTATTATAGGCCGGAACGGAATGATATCGTGGTATGCCAATGGCGTCTTGATTATCGTCTTTATCAACATCTAGCTTCAGATTGTCATAGTTTTCGGTATTTTATGTTGGTGTTTGAGTTTTGTTTTGGTTGGTTAATGATCTCGATTACGTAAACTTTGGAGTTTCATCAGATTTTCGCTTTTTAAATATGAAATAAATAATAATAAATATAATTACTATTATATATATTTTATTATTATTATTATTATTATTATTATTATTATTATTATTATTATTATTATTATTAATTCAAGCTGAATGAAACAGAGGGGTTTCACAAGATGATTTAATGCCTCCACATTGTAAGAACATCTAGGTGTTAAAGGAGCTTGCAACTAACATTAGCGCTTTTGTGCAATCTCCCAATAAAACAGGAGAGTAAGTAAAATTGGTAAGCCGTAAGAAAGATGCAGTTTTTCATCTTTGAAATATTAAATTGGCTGATGATCCAAACTCATACCTAAGATAACCTAACGTAACCCTAATATAAATGGCTTATTAGAAAAAGGAAAAACTACAAGAATTTGAATAAAGATTACGGGAGAATCAGAGGAAAATTTAGAATTTGACGATAATGCATTACAATCTAACAATATTATAAGATGATGTATCATATCTTCACCCACGTCAATTTTATAAAAACATCGCCATGGTATATAAAGTGCAACCTCTAATCTGAGACGTTGTTTATGAACTTACTGACAAGAAGTTGAAAAATATGAAGTGCTGAAATAATTAACAAAAAATAAATGATAGATTAATACAAATGAAGTTAGTGACATAAAACCCCCCGTTTAAAACTTAGGCGATAAACACTCATTTTTCAATTAAAACTTTAAACGTTAACAAAAACACTCGGTTAATCACGGCGCATTCCGATTCCCGATCTTGTTACAAATCGGTCGTAACCGGAGAGAGAGAGAGAGAGAGAGAGAGAGAGAGAGAGAGAGAGAGACATTATTCACGACGCGAATAGCAGCAGATGACACGTAAAGATATAAGAGGGAAAAGGTAAGGGAGGAAGACTCTTCTCCCCTCTCTTCGTTCCTTCGTCGAAGTTCTGAAAGAATTCGAAGTTACGTTAGTTGGTGACGTCAATAATCAAGATGATCCCTGGCATGTATTCGAAGTATCGCCCCCATTCCCCCGTCCCCCCCATCCATACCCCCCACCCCATACGCACACTCACGTAAGCGACTGACGACACATACGCTGTCTCTCATTTTATCGCTGACGAATATTTGAGTTAAATGCGCGTTATCTGCGCAGTGACCTTTGTGTATTTGTCTCCGTTCGCATATATATAAATATAATATGTATACTAAATATATATGTATATGTGTGTGCGTGCGTGCGTGCGTGTGTGTGTGTGTGTGTGAAATTGTAATAGCCACAATGCCCTCTTAACTTCTGAAATTCACAACATGATTTCTTCAAATTTCTTTGAAGTTGGAGCTCAAGGCTTTGTTGTGACAAGCGAATCCAAAAGAGGGCAAAGAATTTGAGGAGTTAAGAGGGTATTGTGGCTATTACAATTTCATATGTATCTGGTAAAATTGACTAGTAGATTCTACATACATAATACTATATACCTATATCATACCATATTATATATATATATATATATATATATATCTATATATATATGTTATAATATATTATATTTATATTTATATAAATTATATAATATTTAATAATTATAATATATATAATATATATATATAGATATAATATTTATTATATATGTATTTATTATATATATAAATTATATATATATATATATATATATATAATATATATATATATATGTGTGTGTGTGTGTGTGTGTGTGTGTATGTGTGTGGTGTGTGTGTGTGTGTATACACAAGTTGAGGTTAAGAGGTTAGCCTAAGTGAGAAAAGGGGTTCTGAATGATGTTGGGTTCGGTCTTGTAAAGAGAATGGAAGATTATAAGATGTAGAAGTGTGTATATTTTAAAAGGGGGTTAGTTTGACGTTATAAAACCTGTTGGAATTAGTGTACAAGATTTCATTCCTACGTGGCTAGCGTGTCGAAACTTTCCTCAACTAATGTTCATCCTTGATTCTAAGCTTGGTGTTCATCTCATATGAGTAAGGTTTTCCCCACTAAGCTAAAAGTTCCGGTTTTCGATCCTATGCATGGAATTATAGAAACATACTCCCTTTAAAAGAATTAAATAAAGCATAGTGCCTCTGTCGACGGAGTTGTGAATTATGTACCTGGGAGTTATTCGGCTCTGGTGTTCGCAAGTAGTGTTGGAAAGTTATGATGATAGTAACCGTATTCAGAATGACTATATATATATATATATATATATATATATATATATATATATATATATATATATATATATATATATCTATAATTTCATGCTAAAACATACAAAACCTCCAGAATCATATGAAGGAAATACTCCATACACACACACACACCCATATATATATATATATATAATATATATATATATATAAAAAAAATATATTATATAATATATATATATATATATATATATATATAAAGTATAAACAGAAGAATTTAAATGTATATATATATATATATATATATATATATATATATATATATATATATATATATATATATGAGAGCACGGAAAGAAACGAAATATCCCAGAGCCCTGCCATGAGAGAGTAGGTGTCTTCTAATTGTTAATTGCCAAGTGAAATAATACGTACGTAAGCGCAAAATTTAAAGCAGCATAACTATACTCGTATACGTGCATGCAAATGTTTCTCTAACCCAGCCATTGGCGAGAGCTCCCCATAAGTTAAATACCGCATCCCCTAATATATCTGCGTTATTTACGTCCTTGTTACACTTGTAAAATACAAACACTTTAACCGTCGTTATTTATCAACGCTTAGCTTCGACAAACTAATGTTGCTCACGGATGCTTGGCAATGTCACAATCAGTTTCCTAAAAGAAAACCATTAATATTTATCTATCCGCTGCGGGAGTTATTTTTGCATACCCACGGGGTGAAGGAGTGGGTGGGAGGGAGGTACAGGGGAGGGAGGGCGGGGGGAGTTAGGCAGGGATGAAGGGAGGGTGGAGGTAAAGCAGCGCAAATGTCTTCAGATATCAAATGGATGTACCATATAGGATTTTTTATATACGTGCGTAGATAGAGAGAGAGAGAGAGAGAGAGAGAGAGAGAGAGAGAGAAATAAGATTCACTGTATTTCAGATATCAATGAACGTTATGGAAGTGAATTTTAAAGAACGACGTTTAAAAGATATCAGTGTTCGATTTCATTAGATTCAACTGGATGGCATAGAATCTTCGGACTAATTATAACAAGAACTGGCCAGCATACGGTTATTATTTTTCCTATAATAACATCTTCCCAATTCCATATTTCCCCAACGCGACGGTGATTATGTTTTGTTCTTTTCGTAATTTTTTTAAAATTTACTTATTTATTTTTTTTATAAATTCCGTCATGCCTCGCACGATATGACTTTTTTCCCCGGAAAACGATTGGATTGGATATTGACCATTTGCGGAAAGAAGTGAGGTAAACCTCTCTCTCTCTCTCTCTCTCTCTCTCTCTCTCTCTCTCTCTCTCTCGCTTGTAATCCTGATGGAAGCCTCCCAGATGGAGGATAAAGAGGATTGCCGAAGTTTTCCCTCTTTCTTGTCAAGCCTGTTTATTAATCCATCTCCGTAATTGGTTTATATAAGAGGATCCTGTCCGACGGTCTTCATTACAACTCGTCCGGAATTTTATTGCGTCTCTTCAGCTCACGCGCTAATCTCCGGATATCATCTGCAGCATCCGGATAGCATTTGCTATCCAGATGATTTATTTAGTCTTGGGGTTTTGCGCGCTTGTTGGGAAAATTTCGCGGATTCTGTGGTATTATATGTATTTTTTGTTGTACATATATATAATATTACATATATATGATACACACGCTATTTTATATATATATAATATATATATATATATATATATATATATATATATATATTTTATATGTATACACATACACAAAAGTATGTATATATATACATATATACATACATACTTTATACATACATACATACACACACACACACACACATATATATATATATATATATATATATATATATATATATATATATATATATATGTGTGTGTGTGTGTGTGTGTGTGTGTGTGTGTGAGAGAGAGAGAGAGAGAGAGAGAGAGAGAGAGAGAGAGAATTTGTGAGTTTCTTTTTTTTTCTTAGAACGTCTGAATGTTTTTTTTTTTTTCTGATTGATGTGTACTCAGGTAATCCTTTCGTTTGTAGCCTCTGATTTCGATCAACTAGCAAAAAAAAAATGTTTCATTTCACCTTCTCTTATTTTATATTTTATTATCTTCATTTTTTTATTTATTTATTTATTTATTTATTTATTTATTTTGGACATACATGTTGACTCGCGGTGGCAAAGAATATCTAATTTGTGCCAAGGCAGGCATCTTTTTTTGCCATCTTCGTAACTGCTAGAGAAAAGATTGATGATCGGCTTATTCACGAATCACGCGTAAATCAATAGCGTTGATGTGTTTTCATCTATAGAATTAGTTTTAGAATTGTTGCCATGTTTAATCCGCCCATTCCCAAAATGGGCCTGGATAACTGATACAGAACCCAAAATGGGTTCTGTATCAGTTATCCCCTCCAACTTTGTATTACATTAGTCATTTTTGTTCAGGTTACTTCAAAAGCCTTGTCGAGATCACGGAATTCAAAATCCAAAGCCTTTTTCCTATATTATGTGCTTTCTTTTAGTCTGTAAGTTCTTTTCTTAATGTTACTAAGATATTATATTGTCCTTATTTCATCCCCCTCGTGTCATTTACCAACTTAATTGACATAAATACCATTAATTAAATCACTGATACCGGCCTATAGACCCCCAACAGACCACCATCTCTCACATATAGGGAATTCAGCAGTCCTCTGGAATTCTCTCGCTGCTTCCTTGTTCCCTGATTCTGAATGTCTTCTGCTTGGGTTTGTCTCTTCCTTGCAGCCCAGTTTTTTTTTTTCATCTTTATAAACAAAAACAAGTAAACATTCTGGGTTCGTCTCGCTTACATCATGCATTTATTCATGTTCACGTCTGATAATACTGTTAAAATTTGGGATGGTAAGCTTGGTTTTAAATTTCCTCATAAAGGAAAGTGGATTAACTGAGTTGCTGACCTAGATTATTTTTAGTTTGAAGAGGGGAAGTCTGACATCAAGACTCTTCTTTGCCCTGTGATTAAAAATAAGCAAGCGAGAGGGATCATGTTCCCTTATATTTTAGCTAAATAATTTTTGTGTCTGTTAATTCTTCTTCATTAGCTGCTTAAATTGGACAACAGGTCATGATTCACTCTTCCTTGCAAAAAAAAAAAAAAAAAAAAAAAAAAAAACCATCAGCTAACGTGAAATGTTTTGACTTCCTCTAACAAAACGAGGGAGACGAAGCTCATTCAATATGCACCGATCTAAAACCAGCATCGACTTCTATACAATGGAGAAGGTTCTCCTGATCTCACCTTCCTGTAATAAAAAAGAAAAAAAACTTCAACCTTCTCTCTTCTACGTAAGAAAAAAGAGATTAATAGAGGGATTGAAAGGAATAAATGCCAACCTTCTCACTTCTATGTAAGGAAAAAAATATACTAGATCGAGGGATTGAAAGGAACAAATGCGCAACCTTCTCACTTCTACGCAAGGAAAAATTACATTTTAAACCGAGGGACTGAAAGAGAATAAATGCGCGCACCAGACAAATGACTTCCCTCTCGAGCCTGGCGTAATCCTGTTGTCATTTGCCTCATTTGCAATTTCGCGACGGGGAAACAAAAACACGTTCCGTCGAGTCCTCGTTGTGTTCTGCAAAAAAAAAAAAAAAAAAAAATGTCTTGTTGGCACGCATGAGCTCCTCGGATGACCCTCAGCGCCGGAAGACTTCATTCACGCTATAAAAGACAGGACGTTCATTCTCTCTCTCTCTCTCTCTCTCTCTCTCTCTCTCTCTCTCTCTCTCTCTCTCTTGTTTTTCAAAAGATGGCGTTAAGGAAATTAATAGTTTGCTATATTATATAATATATATATAATATATATATATATATATATAAATATATATATATATATATGTGTGTGTGTGTGTGTGTGTGTGTGTGTGTGTGTGTGTACTATATATATATATAATTGATATATATATATATATATATCATATATATATATATATATATTTTATATATCTAAATTTATAATACATATATCTCTGAATATATATATATATATAATATATATATATATATGATATATATATATTACAATATATATACTATATATATATATATATATATATATCTATATATATTATACCCATAGAAGGAGAGAGAGAATATGAGAGAGGAGAGAGAGAGAGAGAGAGAGAGAGAGAACTCTTATCACTCATTCACGCGTGACATGTTTATATTCAAAAATAAACTAAAAATTCCATTTACTATCGAATTCAGTATACCTCGGGAATACCTAGCACACAAGGGAAATTGGAATTGATAAGTGTAGCTCCCCTGACAGAAGTCGAACCTGCACCTTTGATTTAGTCTCAGTGATAAGCAGTCGGCTTTAGAAATGCATGAATGTCGTTGAAAAAAGATATGTAAAATATAAAATGTGAAAGCTAACTCTTAGTTATAGCTTTCGTTATGTATTACTTTTGAAACTGAAATGTTTATATGGGTTCCATTTAAAATAAAACTGTAATGCTAAAATGAATGTTAGCATTATTATGAATGAATTTTCAACGTCAGATATTAAAAGCGGCACTTTAAAAATCACTATCGTAACGGTAAATCTTTGTCATTCTTGAAAAGAACCTCAATTAACACTAAACGATCTCTTTGAAAAATCATTAAAAGAAATCAATAGAGACAAAGTCACACGCTGGTCCAGTAAAAAAAAAATGATCGATTTCTACATTCTTTTCAATATACTACCTCGTTACTTTTAGTTTTCTTTAAAAGACAATTATCGAGATGGTTTTGTCTGTCCATCCGCACTTTTTCTGTCCGCCCTCAGATCTTAAAACACGAGGCTAGAGGGCTGCAAATTGGTATGTTGATCATCCACCCTTCAATCATCAAACACACCACGTTACAGCCCTCTAGCCTCAGTAGTTTTCATTTTGTTTGGGGTTAATGTCAGGCCACCACCGCTCCTTGGCTGAAAGTTTCGTGGCCTCGGTTCAAACAGTATTATAGCGAGACCACCGGAGGAAAGATTTATTTTCGGTGGCCTGATCGTATTTTTTACTTGTTCAAATACATTTTTGCTAGTGATTTCCATTTTACCGAGAGAGAGAGAGAGAGAGAGAGAGAGAGAGAGAGAGAGAGAAGAGAGAGGAGTAAAAAAAAAAAAAAAAAAGAGGTAGCAGCAGACTTCGGGCGTTGGATAAAAGTGCAAATAAGAACAATGAAAATTAAGGAACATAAATTCCGGAGTGGATTACGCCTCCGCCTTCTGAGGATCAAGATTTCTTCGTCGCTGGATGCTGCTACACGCTTTCTCTTTTTAGGTGAACTAATTAAACCATATTTTACTGGGGGGATGGAAGGGTACGGCAAATGCACGGCTTTTGGTGGGGAGAGAGAGAGAGAGAGGGTGGGGGAGGGGGGGGACCGGAAGCTGGGAGAAATATACACACACACACACACACACACCCACCCATCCATATAACTTTAACATGGGATGTACTGAAGTGAAAGGCAATGTGAGGAACTGTGTTGATCAATAAAAAGAATAAGAAGATAAAAGACAGACAGACAGACAGTACATAAGATCTGATATACTGAAGAAGAGAATGTGAGAAATTGTGTGGATTATTAAAAAAGAAAGGAAGGTTAAGGTTGAGAGAGAGAGAGAGAGAGAGAGAGAGAGAGAAACATTATTAACGACGCAGGCCTTCAAGATGGGATGTACTGAAGAGAAAAACGATATGAAAAATTATGTTAACAAGTGAAAAAGAAAAAGTAGGTAAAGGTTAAGGTAACAAAAAGATTAGAGAGAGAGAGAGAGAGAGAGAGAGAGAGAGAGAGAGAGAGAGAGAGAGAGAGAGAGTTGTACTTACATCTATGGCGCGGCGCCATTCCAATCTACCTGTATACACAACACACCCACACGACACACAGAAACTATATGTATATAACGTGTGTGTATGCTGGAATATTATGTATACATCTAAACAATCTAGTTGATGAGTACAAGAAAAATATAAATATGACTTTGATAAATGACCGCAAAATACTCTTGCATATTTTCAAATTTCCATTTTGGACATAGTTTGTAAATTTAGGTGATGTTATACAGTAGGCTGTGATAGTTCATTTAAGATCATTCTCGCGGTGAAATGTCTGTCGAAAAATTGCTGTATCAAATTATCAATAAATTTAGCCGGAAGCTTTGCACTTTAATTCCTGACAACTGATTTACACGGTATAAACTGTAATTAATGTATTTAACAGTACTTTTTCGTATGATATAATACAGCATTTCACTTAAAATATTGCTCATTATGAAGTATGATATGAAATCATCATTAGAGTCTAGTTTCATTACAAGTCACAGATTCATGTAGCAAGTTGGCACGAGAATTTTATTTTTTCTTTCTTTTTATTGAACTTCTCCCGATCTCTTCAGCCATATCAGGAGACAGGTGACCGCGCATTCATTCCTCACGCATACCTCAGTTCTCACATTTACCCGAAGAATGCGATAAATCACGAATTGTAACGTAGCTTCCGTATGTGGCCACGCTAAGTACATAAATACCATATACTCGCGGACGAAACATGTCAGGCCATAAGAGGGCGAGATAAAAGCCAAGGCCGGGAGATTGAGTCACTGCCACTGCTCTTTAACGAAGTCGCTAATGGTGATTAAAGAGACGGGTACTCAAAAACAGTCTAGGAATTATTGCTAATTAAGGCAGTCAGGGTACCGTAAATGAAATGTTTCTCGAGTTATAAAGACACGAGTTGTAAGATGCAAGGTTTAAGGTGACCTGAACGGGCTTAGGGCTTTGCTACTGAAGAATTAACGATAAGAGTTATTGATAATATATCCGGCTCTCTCTCTCTCTCTCTCTCTCTCATATTTTATCGTAACGTGTCTGTATGTTTTGTGGTCTGTCTCTTTCTCTGTCAATATGTTCGTGTAGTCTCTCTCTCTCTCTCTCTCTCTCTCTCTCTCTCTCTCTCTCTCTCTCTCTCTCTCATATTTTATCACAACGTGTCTGTATGTTTTGTGGTCTATCTCTTTTTCTCCCAATATGTTCGCGTAGTCTCTCTCTCTCTCTCTCTCTCTCTCTCTCTCTCTCTCTCTCTCTCTCTCAACCATGAAAATTACATCCATTTTTTTCTCGAGTAATTAAATTGAAAATGGTGCACGAACGAAATGGCCCACAGTTTGTTGTTAGAATTACCCTAAATTACAAACACAACTGATTACAAACATTACAGTTTTTTTCAGCCGTGTAAATTTGTCAGTCTCATAACTATCATCATTATTTGCAAATGTCAATAACAAAAGTTACAAATCAGCATTAAGAACATTTCGACTGTCATCCATTATATGCCCAATTTATTCAGATTTCTTCACCGCCATCAATTATATCATTAGGGTGATTAGTCTATAATTAGCTATAATTTGTTCCTTATGACTGACGTATTTAATTATGTACAGGCGAGTTTAGATATTTTATTGCCGACGAATAGGGCTAAGCTGTAGAGGCGGGTATTTATATGATTTGTTGGGCTGTATAGGTATTGTATACTTCCCTCTTTTTGTTCATGAATAGCTTATAAACATTTTTTTTTCAACAATAATATATTTTTATTTATTTTTAGTAATTATTATTTCCATTTTTAGTATTTATAGAATTTCATGGGCCATACAGGAATTGTACATTTTCCTTTCTTTGTTTATGATTAGCCTATATATTTTATATTTTTATAGTCCAAATATATTTCCAGGGTTATATAGGAATTAAACATTGTCCTTCTTTCATTATGATTATATATTTTCATGTTTTTATAGTAATTATGTATTTGTTGGGTTATATAGAAATTGTAAATTTTCTTCTTTTGATAATGAATGTGAGTATCGTGATTTTTTTATAATTATGTTTTTGCTGGTTTTTTATTGATTATATATGTTGGTTGTACAGTGATTGCATTTTTTTCCAAATATTTATGGTCATATATTTTCGTAATAATGTAGTGAGTTGGTATTTTGCTAGTTTTACAGACTGTATACTTGGGTGGCTAAAGCCAGTTTTAATTACTGAACCAGTGTGTGTGTGTGTGTGTGTGTGTGTGTGTGTTTCTTATTTTTTCTCGATTGTGCAATTTCTTCACTTCACTGGGCTTTTCATTAAGTTTTCTGAGATCCTTTCTTATAAAGATCTTCTGGTTGTAATTATCTGAAATCTTTTTTTTATTTATTTATTTCTACCAACCCAGTTTCGCTTAAATCTTAATTAATTCATGTAACTATAACATCTTTTGTAATCTGCTGGACCGACTGCGCTTTCACTCTCTTAAGTACTATTTGCTCTGAATTTCGAGGAATATAACCTCTGAATATTATTACTTTAAAATGACTAGGTTTGTGTCCCACTCTGCTCTATACTCCAAAGTCATTTTAAAACTTTTACTTTTATATAAAAAACGAGCTGACCAACCCGGCGCTGTCCACAAAAATTCTGAATGACAACCGATAAATATCTTTCTCCTCTCGACACCCCCTCTACTCTCTCTCTCTCTCTCTCTCTCTCTCTCTCTCTCTCTCTCTCCTCCCGACACCCCTATACTCTCTCTCTCTCTCTCTCTCTCTCTCTCTCTCTCTCTCTCTCTCTCTCTCTTGTGCCAGCTACATGCTGCTTGGGAATGACAAATAGTGTAGAACAAGAGTCATTATTATCAAGGACTTAAAATCCACAAAACAGTGCATAAAAGCTGAAAAGAAGGCACAGAAACTAGTGGGATACATAAAGAGGCAGTTCAAATACAGAAACAAGGAAACGGTGCTGTCGTTTTCAGTTATTGTCACATTTCACCCCTTTCCCTTCCCACACCCACCCCCCACCCTTTGGTGCCAGTGATGTCTCAACCCCACAGTACTATTTTCGAACTGCTAAGTCATATGTATACCAAGTTTGGTTGAAATTGCTCGATGTATTTCAAAGTGTGTGTGAGGTACATACGTACATACATACATAAGTACATCCATTTTTATATATAGTATAGGTAATCACTACCCTAATAAAGTTCTCCTTGTATTTTAATAATTTACTTAAATTTTTATCAATTTATTTATTAATTGGTTATTTTTTATGTATTTTTTTTTTATTTTTTAACTAGTGATCTCTTTTTCTCATCTTTCTGTAATTCCCATTACCTTCCGTTACTTTTGTCTAACGGACACCATATTCCTTGCAAGCCTTAATTTCAAGTCAGTGGCCCCTGTGGGCTTGTTCCAAATGAGTAGGGTTGAACCTCTGAATAATAATAATAATAATAAGTCAATAAAAAATTATATATACGTAATTACTGACAGACAAACATTTCAACAACAAGATATCGAGAAAAAAAGAAAACAATTCAGGAACCTTTATCTTGATACTAACATTAAAGATTCTCGTTCGACTTGGCTCGAACGAGAATAATACTGGTCCGTCGAGAAACTTGAGGGGCCGAGATAAAAAGCATCAGCTCGAGAGAAATTGATTCCGAAGTGATTAACGAGGACGATTAGCGACTCAATCAGTTATTTCGTAGCTGAGAAAGTCTCATTTTCCTCGCAGCGAGACGGAAAAAGAAATGTTTCGCCCACGTCCCTGCAATACGATATAATGGCGGTCATTATTGCTACTCATTTTCAATGCGAGTGATTAGACGCTGCAGTACTTAAATGGGTGAATTTAACAAAGACTGAATGTTTCGTTTGGGGTTTCTTTTCTAAAAGTCTTGTATTTAACTGCTCTCCTTTTTCGGGGACTCCAGATGAATTCACCATTTTAAAATATGTACGTGCTAGCTGTTTTCCCCATGCAATATTTTACCTTTTTCATTTACTGCTACGTTTAAGTATTTATGCATTTTAGTCTCTTAGAATTTATTTTAATTTTATCACCTCCCTGGTATTAATTACGGGGCACTCTGTTCAGAGTGATTGTCTTATTAGATCTAGGTCTTTCAAAACCCATTAAATATATTACCTTTTTCATAATTTCCTACATTGTATTATTTACCTATGCATTTTGTTCTAATTCCATTCATTATATTTTTATCTCATTTTCTGGTATTAATTACGGGGTATTCTGTTTTGTGAAGGCCAAATTCATTCATTTTAATTTACCTAATTTTCTGGCATTAATTATGGGGTATTCTTTTCTATGAAGGCCAAATTCATTCATTTTAATTTATCTCATTTTCTGGCATTAATTACGGGGTATTCTTTTCTATGAAGGCCAAATTCATTCATTTTAATTCTAATTCATTTTCTGGCATTATTTATGGGTATTCTGTTCTGTGATGGCCAAATTCATTCATTTTAATTTTATCTCATTTTCTGGCATAAATTACGGGTATTCTGTTCTGTGAAGGCTAAATTCATTCATTTTAATTTTATCTCATTTTTTGGCATTAATTATGGGTATTCTGTTCTGTTTAGGCCAAATTCATTCATTTTAATTTTATCTCATTTTCTGATATTAATTACGGGGTATTCTGTTCTGTGAAGGCTAAATTCAGGCATTTTAATTTTATCTCATTTTCTAATATTAATCACGTGGTCTTCTGTTCTGTGAAGTCTTGCTTTGTTGAAATGAAGGACTTCCACAACAACAACATCAACAATTAATGATAATATGGTCTCTGTTATACGACCTTTTACAAAACCGTTCAAAAAACCGCATCTCAGTTCCTTATAGTAGTTAGTTTAGAATATGACTGACAACCTTCGCGTCATACATAAGTCTCCAATTCAGTCACGAGATCCTATTTCCAACGAGATGCTTCCAAGGATCGCATCTGGCGGGGGTGGGGGCAGGGGAGATTATCCCCCCCTCACCCACTTCCTTTTTCAAGATAGATTTCGAATGAAGAATGCTCTTGCGTCGTTAATGCCAGAAGATGGCATCTGAGCAACTCGCTCAGTCCCTTTTCAAAACCCATGTACCGTAAAAACGTATCTCTTTTTGACATTTTCTCTTAAAATTAAAGCAGATTTCTTGGTATATATTTGACTGAAAGCTTAAATTTTGTCTCTCCCATGACTTATTTCATCATATTAGAATAAACTTCCTGACTTTCCTCGATGACAGAACACTACTGCTTTGTCGATAACTGTAATATATGTCAATTTCTGCCTCACATCAAACTGCGCATGTCATACGCACGTGTATCTGAATGTACCCAGTTCACAGTAGATTAACCATACGAAAGTATCGACGTCAAACCCATTTATGTGTTTTATTTTACTAAAACAGCCAGCAAATTCGACCTGCCGAAGCGATTCGCATTCTTAAGCCCTGATGCGGAGCTGACAGCGTTATCAGCGAATGAAAGAGGAGTCACCGTCAAATTCTTGGGTACGCTTTTCGATGTAACTTTTCCGCGACGTTCTGGGACTCTTCCGATTCTTAGTAATGATTCTCAGAGATAGGACGGCTCGGATTTTTCTGTGTTGCTTCTCAGACAGTTTCCTGGCTTATTTCAGGTGTCAGAGACAGACTTTAAAAAGAAAAATCAGTCGGTAGGAATAGAATTTTGTGAAATGTTTACTTATTTATTTTTTTCACTTTATGAAGACTTTTAATGAAAATTGTGAAAAGAGATAACTAGAAAATTAAAGAAAAGGGAAAGACTTTTTTGGGGGGGAGGGGGCGGGTGTGGATTGTTGTTGGGGGTGGGCCGGATTACTTGGACCTAAAAGAACAAGAACTCCCGGACGTACGCCCGCACGCACAACCAGCCATCCGCACGCACACTCTACTGCTGCAGGAAACATTTCGGAGGAAAATAAAATCCTGAGGATAAAAGCCATACCATCTGACAAGTGACGAAGTTATATGAATGTATGACACAGTTGGTGTCAGCGCCACCAAACGTATGGTCAATTGGCTTCCTTATCCGCGCCGAATGGCTTCAGTCTCCGATTTTTACGTCGTCCTACTCTCCTGCGTCCGGGTTTCGCTCCCCAGGCGAAAGGAATTCCTTCCCAGGGTAAATAAAAGTCGACTTTCCTTTTTCGCTCCTCCGACGGGCGAAGTGGTATGTCTGTCACCGGCTGAATTCTAGCTAGGGGGCCTGGTGGGGTTGGGGGGTGGGGGGGGGGGGCGGGGGGGTAGTACAGTGGGCTCTGTGGTACTCTAGACAAATTTAAAAGAATCTGGAGAGTTAAAGATAAATATATATATATATATATATATATATATATATATATATATATATATATATATATATATATATATATATTAAAAGGTATAAGCCACGATGGAGTAGCTACTCCGTAGTTTATCTTTCCTTCGTGGCTTATACCTTTATTTATGCATTTATCGCGTTCCAAATTTGCGTAATTCAGTTATATATATATATATTATATATATATATTATATATAGTATATATATATATATATATATATATATATATATATATTATATATTATATATGTTCGATTTCTTTCGCGAAAATCCCGCTTGTATGTCACTTTTATCGCTAATTCCGGCGGTCTTTCATAATGGCTTTGCCTCCTGAGATGCGCGATACCTCAGGAGAAATATGTAGGTGCATGTGTGTGTGTTTATATGTTTGTGTGTGTGTGTGTGTGTGTGTCAGGGGCTTCAGGCCCCCGCGGCGTGAAAATATTGGGCGGCTTCGCGTTGTGTCTCTTGACTTCACTTCCGGTGTTGCTCGGGAGACGATACTCCGCCGGAGCAGGAAATGGTTGGGAGGGGATCTTATTCTCCCTCTACTGTGGGGGAGGAATTCCCCTGAGGATTGCTGTGGGAAACGCTGTAGTGTGATACGGATGAAAGTTTCAGGTCTCTCTCTCTCTCTCTTCTGTGTGGTGGCAGGTACGTAGAGCTAGTAATAGTGATGGACTCTCTCTCTCTCTCGGAATGTTGTATAAAACTGTACTACTAACAATAACGACTCTTTGTCTCTCTCTCTCTCTTGTTAGCAAAATTAGATGTCTCTTGGTCAAAATGAAACATCGAAAGTGACCTTCTTACCAACATACTTATTGTATAATCAACTGGATTGATATATGTGAAACGACATATTATCCGACACACCTTAGTAATAATATGTTTTTTACTCATGGTTTTTTAATAAACAGTGAACAGGCTTTTCTGATGCCATTGAGGCACTGATTGTTACTCTAAAAAGTTCACTGCCTATACTGGTTGTTTTTTTGCTCATCGACGTATATATACATATATATATATATATATATATATATTAGATATAAGATATAGATTAGATATATATATAATGTATAATATATATATATATATATATATATATATATAGATATCTCTCTCTCTCTCTCTCTCTCTCTTCTTCTCTCTATATATATATATATATATATATATATATATATATATATATATATATATATATATATATATATATATATATATCGATATATATATGTGTGTGTGTGTGTGTGAGTGTGTATGAATGGATATATATGTATGTATACATATATTATACACATACATGCATGTATAAATACATATGTATTATATGCATTAAGATACAAATGTCCTTTAATATCCAATTCGCTCTACCTCGGAATTAATACATTTTCATATATGTCAACCGAAGGGGACTTTTTTTAGTTGATAATAGTTTCGTCCTCCCGTGGATTCGAACCAGCGGTCAGACAGAGGAGAAATCAGGACTGCAGTGACATAATCCACTCGGCCAACCAGTGACGTTATAAGTTGATACCGATTCCGAGCTTAGAAATCTCCGTCGAACTCAGGTATTTGTAATTAGAATCGATACCCAACCTCCTCTGTGTTGTTAACCAAGTCGAACGTTTGTCGAATTCTTATCACATCACCATGATTCATGTGTACATACATTAAGCTACAAATGTCCGTCTATATCCAATTCGCTCTACCTCGGAATTAATATATTTTCATATATGTTAACCGAAGGGGAATTTTTTAGTTAATAATAATTTCGTCCTCCGAGGTAGAGCGAATTGGGTATTAAAGGACATTTGAAGCTTAATGCATGTACATGAATCACGGTGATGTGAAAAGAATTCATACATAATATATATATACAGCATATATATACACATATAATGTACGCACTCGTTGACGTGCATGTATATGCACGTAATTTTTGCATGCACGGAATTTTTATTCTCTGTTCGTGGGTATTTATATTCAGGAATTAACAGGTAATTCCAGTAATGGCACGAATCATCTTCTGTCTCAAGGAAACTTCCAAATTGATCGCCTAGACCATACTCACATATACATTTAGCGCGAAAAACGACATAATTGTAACTCGAAAGATTTTAGTACCGTTCCGAGTTGAAGATTCCGATTCGAGAAAATTCCTTCTCTTTTCAAGGTTCGAGTAGCAACTGGAATCGAACTACCCAACTTCAAAGGTTATCCCTGAAAAGGTTCTCTTCCAAGGTTCGAGTGGGGTTCAAACGAAAGACTCCTGCCTCTCGAGCACAAGAATTCTCCTCCGAAGTTAGAGTTGGAGCTTGAGCGTTCGAAAACTCCTCCAGATGTCTAAGAGATGGTTCGAACGAAACAGTCCTCCTATAAAAGCTCGTGACGTAGGAGTTCAAGCCTAAGATTTCTCCAAAGATAAGAATCCCTTAATGGTTCAAGTAAAAGAATTCTCCCTATAGTTTGAGCAGGAGTTTCTTTGCAGCGTCCCTTCGGCCCCTAGCTGCAACCCCTTTCACTCTTTTAACTGTACTTCCATTCATATTCTTTCTTCCTTCTTACTTTCCACCCTCTCCCAACAATTGTGCCTTAGTGCAACTGTAATGTTTTCCTCCTGTGACATCTTTGTAACATTTTACTCTCAATTTTCCTTGAGCCTTCGGCCCAAATTTTATATTGTATTCTATGCTATTCTATTGCTTGAGTAGGCGTTTCAAGGAGGACCTCTAGTGGTTGTGGTGCCGATACAACGTCGAGGAAGCAGTGGGGTTAGATGAAATTGATAGGGCAATCAGAGGCCCCATAAGGTAGAATTACTAGGAGTAAAGGGTCCCGGCAGGTGTGTTCGATTAGATCAAATTTACCAAAACAACCAAGCAAGAATACGCTTTCGAACAAAGGGAAGGATTATGGAAAGGCGTTTGCTAGGAGGTGGGAAGGGAAGGGGAAGAGAGAGTGTGGCTCGGTCTCTTGTTTTGGGGGTGGGGGGGGCGGGGCTTGTTAGGAGTAGTGAGGGAATATAAGTAAGTTAGGTAAAAGAAGGTTCAGTTTTACGACTGAAAAGAGAAAAGGATTATTTTTTTTTTTTAATTTTTTAACCAAATAACATTTGCGCCATATATGTAGCTTTTAGAATAAATGATCAATAACAGTTGACTTTTTTCCACTAAACTGTATCAAAGTAGAAAAGAGTTCTAAAGGAGAAGTAATACTGTGCTTTTTAAAGGTTCCAGTGAGCGTTCATTGGTCACGTGACTTGTTCTTCGTCTTATTATATATATATATATATATATATATATATATATATATATATATATATATATATATATATATATATATATATATATATAAAGAAGTCCAGCACCCGTTTGCAATTACTGAGGAATACGCTAGTATGTTCTGACGAAGAATGTTTTTGGGACAAATTTAAATCAAGAAATAAACATAATCACTCATTTAACTGGCCTGCTGATACACGCTCACTCTCGAACGCACAAACAAACATACGCGAACGTACACAATAGACATACATACATATATTATGTCTATATAAATATATATGTATATGTATAAATATATATATATATATAATATATATATATTATATTATACATGCATACACACATATATATATAATTATATATATATTATATATCTATATATATACATATGTATATATATATATATATATATATATATATATATATATATATATATATATATATATATATATATCTATTTCGAGACGCGGATACCTTTTAGATTTGAACAATTCTGTGGAGATGAGGTTGCTAGCCCATGCCCTACTAGACCCTGGCATGCACTCGCTATAATCGCCTAGCCACCAGGTACCTAATTTCCAGCTTATAGGTCAACAGAGCGACGATGGATATATCAGAAAACAGGGCCCAAAGTCAGTATAGGAAATATCACAGTTCCCTTTCTAAGCTTAAACGTATTATAACTTTAAATGGTCAGATCTAAGTAAGTAGAATCCAGGATTAGGAATATTAACAGTCAAATCCAATATAAGGACTGTTGATTGTCAATTGTGGGATAAGTAACTTCTAATAGTCAAATCCAGAATATGAACTTTTGATTAATAAGTCCAGGATAAGATCTTTTGATTAATAAATCTGTGATAAAGTCTTTTGATAGTCAAATCCAGCATATGGACTTTTGATTAATGAATCCAGTATAAGGTCTTTTGATGAATAAATTCAAGATAAGGTCTTTTAATAGTCAAATCCAGATAAGGACTTTTGATTGGAAAATCCAGGATAAGGTCTTTTAATAGTCAAATTCAGAATAAGTACTTTTAATAGTCAAATCTAGGATAAGGAATTTTGATAGTCTGATCCAAGATAATGACTGTTAATAGCCAGCTCCAGAATAAAGACTTTCAATACTCAAATGCAGGATAAATAATTTATTAGTCAAATTTCATAGTCAAATCCAGGATAATGACTTTGGATAGCCACGTCTAAATAAGGACTTTGAATAGCCACGTCCAGGATAAGGACTTTCAGTAGCCAAATCCAGGATAATGACTTTTATTAGCCAAATCCAGAATAAGGAGTTTCAGTAGTCAAAACAGGGATAACGACTTTTAATAGTCAAATCCAGGATAAGGACTTTCGATGGTCAAATCCAGAATAAGGAGTTTTAATAGTCAAATCCAGGTTAATTACTTTTAATAGTCAAATCTATGATAAGGACATTTATTAGTCCAATTCAGGATAAGGACTTTTGATAATTAAATCCAGGATATGGACTTTTAATATTCAGACCCAGGATATGGACTTTAATAGTGAAATCCAAGATATGTCTTTTAATAAACAGATCCAGGATTAGGACTTTTAGTAGTCAAATCAAGGATAAGGAATTGTAATAGTTAAATCTAAAATAAGAACTTGTAATAGTCAGATATAGAAAAAGTCTTTTTTATAGTTAAATCCAAGTTAAATACTTTTGATAGCCAAATATTTCCTATGTCAAATCAAGGATAAAGACTTTAATAGTTGAATCCAAGATAAGAACTATTGATAATCTTATTACCTCAATCATATATTCGGAGTCACCAGTGTACCCGTGATGGACGACTGCTGTCGAAAAGCCTAGAATTTGCCAGTGAAAAATGACCGTAGATTACGTGTCGTTTTATTATAATAATGAAGCATCGCTTCTAAATGGGTCGGGTATTAATCATTCGCGCTGGCTTACTGTCGATTAGATCGCGTATAGATCAGCCGATGAGTAATTGTCAGTGATTTATTAACATTCATTCACCCATGTTCATAGGTGTTGTTTCGTTACTCTTACATTTCCCAGTTTCTGTATGAATTTATGAATATTTTTTTGACATAACTCTTACATATGTATCCTCCGCCTTTGTCCGTATTTTTACAAAACGTCACGAAAAATTAATGAGAGATCGTGGTGATTTTCTTGCCACTGACAAAGGCATGTTCTCTGTGAGAGCCTCCAGGTGTATGTTGATATATCAGTGTCAGAAGATATTGTATGTACCTCTATAGTATAATTGTAGTCTCTGTAGTAACATTATTTAATGAGTATTTTATATGGCAGATTCCAGACATCAAAACAACATCACTGTTTTGCTGACTTTCAAAGTTATTTTGTACCAAACACGTTTAGAAAGTAAAGAAATAATTATCTGTTAGGGAGTTATATATTCTTTTTATTGTTACACCTAAGATGTGAAAAAGAGAGGGGGTCGGGTGAATTGTAGTCTAGTATTTCGGGATTCTCGTGCGCCGTGCTCGAAATGTACTCGTACAGTGTAAATTTAAAACACAATATTTAGCTAAAGATTTTGTGTAAATGGGTTTGGAAGTAAGTGACCAGATTGCTCTGTTTTCACATATTTGATAAATAAAATTGTTTCCTCTTAATAACAGAGTCTTGGCTTTCCAAACGTGTGGGGCAAAAGATGGCCATGATGTCAGCAAAACCTGGTAATATTCATGTAGCATTTGATGCCTGAAATATGTCATATAAAATACACATCAAGTAATTTGTTTAGTGTAGCAGTATTGCTGGTAAAGAACGCAAATCATTTCAGCAGATATATATCTATTTTTTTTTTTCTTATCAGATCACCATGATTCATATGTCCTTTAATGCGTATCCAATTCGCTCTGCTTCGGAATTAATATGTTTTCATATATGTTAACGGAAATGGAATTTTTTAGTTAATAATTTTTCGTCCTCTCGTGGATTCGAACCAGCGCACAGAGGAGAAATCAGGACGTCATTGAGACGTCTTTACCGACTCGGCCAAGTCCTGATTTCTCCTCTGTGTGCTGGTTCGAATCCACGAGAGGACGAAATTGTTATGAACTAAATAATTCCCCTTCGGTTGACATATATGAAAATATATTAATTCCGAGGTAGAGTGAATTGGATATTAAAGGACATTTATAGCTTAATGCATACACACACACACACACACATATATATATATGTATATATATATATATATATATATATATATATAATATTATATGTATATATTATATATATATATATATATATAATATATAATATACATATATGTATGTATGTATGCATGTATATCTAGATATATAGATAGATGTTTATGGCAGCGTGTACGTCCATTGAGTTAGAAAAAATGCGTATATTTTTTTTTCTTTATTATTGAAAGGTTACAACGTAAGTATGCCTACAAAACTGTGTATTTCTACAAAGTTGTGCATTTCAGGTACTAATGTTTAAAATCATGAGATGTTTGTACAAATTTTACAGATAAAAAAAAAAATAGAAGAGGCCTTGCGCTAAGTAATAAAAGATGATAATGTGTGTGTGGTGTGTGTGTGTGTGTGTGAGAGAGAGAGAGAGTGAGAAAAGGGGGGGGGAGTGTGCGAAAAGAACTCGCAACAGCAACTCGTCGAAAGAAGAGGAAAAAGTAATGAGGAGTTGATAAAGTAAGGCGGGAATCCTTCAAAGGAAATACTTGGTTGGAGGGGGGAAGGGGGTGAGGGGGGAAAGGGGGTGGGTGGAGGAAAAAAGCGGGGGCAAAAACGAGGCTTCATTAGAATAAGTGGTGAGAATGGGAATTCGCCGGAGGATGATCAAAGGGAATTATTTTGAAACTGTTTTTCACAGAAAGGAAATCTCCAGGGTACAGTTTGCCTAGACCGTTGAGCTCCTTTTACTTGCCTCCTTTTCCCTTCCCTCTTCCCCTCTCTCTTACACATCCCCTCCCCTTCCCTCCCCCTCTTCCCCATCCGTTGTAACCTCACTTTTTCCCCTCCCCTCTAATCCCCCCCACCTTCCATCACACCACCTCTTTCACTCAGTATTCGAATTTGACCTCTTTCCCTCCTCCTCCCGCCAACCCTTTTATTCGTTCCCATCGCCCCCACCTTCCCCCGGTAGATGACACTGGTGTCTTGGCCTTTGGTAGTTGAGGGAAAGTTTTTTTTTTTTTTTTTTTTTTTTTTTTTAATTTTACGCGAAATATTGTAATGGGTTTATCTCTTGTCAGTCCGCAGAGAATTTTTATGCTTGCCTTCGTTCTGGGAAAGTTCAAATTTTTTTTATTAATTATCGTGAATGGAACTTTGCTTCGTCAAATGTACGCGAAGCTTTCTACTTATTTTCTTATTTTAGTATATTTAACTATTTCATTACTATATAAAGTTTTTTTTTAAGTATTGGTTTCATATGCGATTTGCTATATTTCTCTCGAAAGCTCTCGTTTTATATATATTTTTAATATATATTTATTGTGACGTCATTGCACGTTTCTTCCCCAATAATAATAATAATAATAATAATAATAATAGATAATAATAATAATAATAATAATAATAATAACTACAAGATAAAAAAATTTACTGTAATGTACTGATGTTTATATCCCGGTGGACTTCCACGCCTTCAGAGCCTTTACAACGTCTGTTTCTTCAGCCGAAGAGTCTTTTTACCCAATATACGAAAGCTCCCAGAAACCATCATAGTTATGTATATAGTACGAATCTGTCATTGTAGATTTCTTTAACACAGGATTTGCAGACAGGCTGCGCTGCTAGCGTAATAATAATGGAGAAAAAAAATCCACAGTTATATACTAGTATATTTGTACCCATACATAACTATGGATTTGTTTCTTCATTTCAAGACCCATGCTACTGTGAGTGTTTTTGATAATAATAATAATAATAATAATAATAATAATAATAATAATATATAATAATAATAATAATAATATAATAATAATAATAATAATAATAATTTTTGAACAAGACTCCCCTATGTTTTAACAGATTTGTTTGAATCTTCTTGTTTGTGACATGCAGTGTGAAACTTTTGCGTCCAGGAACTTGTAGCTTATGTAGTTGTTCGTCTTTATTTTGGACACATTAACCCTTGTTAGCTGCACAAGTACGTCAGCTCTGTAGTTATAAATACTCTTTAGATAATTATTTTTCCTTTTTTTTCATTTTGTTATAGAATTTTCCCCCATCCACCAGGTTGAACTGGCTTCCTCTGATACTAATAATTCCTGGCAGCTAGACTGAACAGCTTGGGCTGCAGAAGAACAGCTAAGTGCTGGTTCTCTAAGAAGGGGTCTCAAGGAGGTTAGAAGTCTGTCATTTCCTACTTTTAAAATTTTCCATGATTTTCTACAGAAAAAGAGAGGTAAGGGGGTACCTTTATCACAGCTCTTATGAATTAAAATTCATATTCTTTGGAAGCTTGAATTTCAAGTCAATGGACCCCATTGGATTGTTTCATATAAAATCTTACTATAATGGGCGTAATGTCTGTCCGTCCGTCTCATTCAGTCACGGCCAAACGCCTGGCCCGATGGGCATGAAACTTGGCAAGGTTATGGTGGGAACCCATAAGGTGGTTTATGATAGGGTTTCATCCTGCCTTTCCCCTCCGAAGGGGGTGGGGGTGAGAAGGGATTCCCTGAAACGGAGCTGGTTCTGCCCGTGAAACGAGGCTGGTTATGCCCGTAGACTCAGTTACTTTACGAATGTTCATACATAGTTTCTGTATACATATGTTTGCTAGTAATAATGATAATAATAATAATGCTTAGTTATCACATTTTTGAGGTCAACAATATTAGAACCTAACCAATTTTCATTTCTATTCAAAATTTTTCCCAGGTCGACATCGACCATTTTACCTCCGATAATTTAAATCCTCTACAGTGCATTATTGATAAATATAGCCTGATAAACAAGTCATTGCTATGAACTGGAACGATGATAAAAGAATCAAAAGGATTACATGAATGATGGAAACTCAAATGACCAAACTTACTGGAAATAACAATCCATTAGCTGCCTTGTGGCTATTTTTCCCCTTTTCTAGTTTTCTGTAAAAGAAAACTATTGAGGTAGCTACTTGTTTGTCTGTCCGCACTTTTTCTGCACGCCCTCAGATCTTAAAAACTTCTGAGGCTATAGGGCTGCAAATTTCTCTGTTGCTCATCCACCCTCCAATCATCAAGCATACCAAATTGCAGCCCACTAGCCTCGGTAGTTTTTATCTAATTCAAGGTTAAAGTGGCCTTGGCTGAAACTTTCATGGGCCGCGGCTGAGAGTTTAATGGAGCCGTTGCTGAGAGTTTAATGGACTGTTGCTGATAGTTTCATACAGCATTATACGCTGCACAGAAAACTCGATTACGCCGCCGAAGAAACTTCTGCTCATTTTTTACTTGTTTCCTCTGAGTAATAAGCGACATAGAAGACATTCATAACCACAAATGCGACATTACTCCGAAGGATAGTGTAGCATTCGGAGTTTTTATTCTAGTAATGGCAGTACTCAATTGTCTTGATGCGTCATTTTAATGTTGCATTACAAGTCTCTTTTTCCCTCCGGTGATGGCAGTACTCAGTTGTCTTCATGCGTCATTTCAAGTGGATGACCCCGTTATGAATGCAGTGTCATATATTGGTTTATTTATGTCGTGGAATATCAATAAAACTTGGCCGCATCGTCTTGCAACGAGTATGATGCCTTTATGAATACGATCGGTTAAGATTAATACATTAGACAATTTATTTAGTTGTTTATTCATTTTAAGTGGTATCAGTTAAACTCAACGGCATCAGTATGGAGGTCACTCTAAAAATGCTATGCAAGTGAATCACATGATTAGGTCACATGTAACGTTTATTTTTAGTTTGATAGTTCGCTAAATTTCAAGTCCCCGGTGAAGCTGTGTGGTGATTATTCCTTCCTTCTACTGTCTAGCTGCGGAATTCGTTTCGTTCGTCTGTACTTCCAGCTTCTCATATCCTTTCCAGCTTTCTTTAGAACCATCACTTCCTCTTTCTTGCTTTCTTCGAGCCTGGGCTAGGAAAGTGCTTCGGGTTGGCCGTTCCAGTGGACTTTGCTCCTAGAATGAATATGAGAGGCATACTTTCTCATGGCTACTGTAGTATATTATGTTTATTACAGCTAAAGGTTCTCCTATAATAATAATAGTAATAATACTTTATTTCAGCTCTTGTCCATACGCAATAGTAGCGCCATTAAATTTTATTTTATTTTAATTCTGTTTTGTTTATTTATTTTAAGGTTGCGAGGTTTTTGAGAACTCACGATAAAGGCCCCGACTGAAACTCAATGAAGCTACAAAAGAAGCTTGGGCAATCTGGCCAGAATGTTGCGAAAGAATGTTGAAATGCTTCAATACAGGTGAGTTGCCCGGCGTTTATGGAGGCCAATTTGGGTTTAATGCATTCTTCCTCTCGCTCATGATGTGTGCGCGCACATTTTTTTTTATCCTATTTTTTATTTCTTTTTTTTTTTTTTTTTTTTTACTTTTTTTTTCAAATCTTAATGCATTCTTCTTCCCGCTCATGATGTGTGCGCGCGCACGTTTTCTTTTCTTTTTTTCTCTCTTTCTCTCTCTTTTTTTTTCTAACCTCTCTTTCCCTGGCTTATTGTTCCCGACTGGGCGTTGTATGCTTACATACCTTAAAATGCTTCTCTTACTGTCCTTCCCTTTTTATTACTTTTTATTGCATTTTCCATTTATATTTTAAGATGCTGCCCTTTATCATGACGTTATTCTTTTATTTTTTTTTTCTCTCTCTGTCAGTTGGCGTCGCAACGACTTTGGTAAGATGCTTTCCCAATTATCATTTCATGTTTACTTTATTTTGATTTTTTCAGGAGTTCCAAATATATCACCGTTTCGTGGAAAACGTTATTAAAAAACAGAGAGATGATCCCCCAAATCACTGGTCATGTTAAAACTGATCTGAAACAAATACAAGTTGTGAAATTACTTGCTGGGAAAGCCAGAAATATTGCAAAATGTTTAATTGTGTTAATGTAACAAATGCTTTTGGTAGCTTTTATTTACTTTTTGAAATGGCTTCAGAAATTTAACAAACCCTTACTACCTTTAATTTGTTTCTCCGCGCTCTCTCTCTCTCTCTCTTTTATTTCTATTTCATTAGAAGTTTCCCTTCAACGAGTGAATTTGTACTCTGCGTAACTTACTTGTAATGTTCCTGTCAGTCGGTCACTCCTGAAGGTCCTGTCAATAGCCCTTACCCCCTTACCCTCACCCACCCCCCAACCCCCACCCTCGCAAGTCTCATATCTGTCTCCAGTTCCTGCAGCAACTTCTCCCGCACACACAAATGACCAAATTTCGAGTCGGGCGTAAACGTAAAGAAAAATAGGAAAGTAATGCCGTTTCCCTGACCTACAACCCCTACCCCTAGCTCCATCTTCCCCTCCCCCCCTCCCCACCTCCGCCTGCCTGGCCGTTTCATTCCGCATCAACGATAAAACAGGGAAATGCGAGAAAGGACGCAGAGGTGGGGTGGGGGAGGGAGAGAAAAAATAAAAACTTGGAGGAGGGGGGGGGGGGGAGGGGGGGGGGAGGGGGGAAGAAACTGCGATAAAAGGCTCCTTTTAGTAGGCGTGTTTCTGAGGTATATCGTATGTCCAAGAAATACAACATCTTCAGCACCGCTGCAAATGGCTTATTATGTCAAGTTCCTCACATAACACTTCGTCATGCCGCCGCTGCTACCAGCCTCCTAACTCCCCAATCCCACTGCCCCTACCCATCTCCCTTATTCCTCTTCCTTACCCCTCCGCTATCGCTCCTCATCCCCCACCGTTCCCCATCCTCTTTCCTGTGCTGAACTTGCGGGTACTACTACTACTATTACTACCCACACGAACAGATTTCTCTCTCTCTCTCTCTCTCTCTCTCTCTCAATTCAAGTACATCGCAGTAATATAATTCTTAATTATACTATTACAACTAATAACATGTACGGTTGTTACCTCCTGAGTGTACACATGACCCGCACAACAAATTAGCGTATAGCAAATCCAAAAAGGATTTTTTCCTCTTGTATTTTCGCTAATCGGTCCTCGTCAAGACACATTTATTGCTCAGACTAGATTCCTTGGGTCTGTTGTGAGTCCCAGTGAAGCCTTTCGTCGTTTTTTTTTCTTTTATCCAGTCTTCGGACTGGAGACGTATTTCTGTGCATCGGGTAACTTTGTGCTTTCTAACAGATTAACTTAGAACCGCTTGTAGTAACTCATAGGTAAATGGTCACTAATTATTTTCCACGCGTGAAGATTCAGCATCAAGAAATGTTTGAAGAGAAAGTGGACTCTAAATTTTTCAGTTTTTTCTCCTATTCTCGGTCATCATTGGGTTCTTTTAAAGTAGTCATAATTCGCTTCTTCTTCCTCTTCCTCTTGCTCGTTAGTTTTCTTAATCTCTTACACATCCTCCTCATCATCATCGTTCTTGGCTATACCAGTGAATTTAGCGAAAAATATTGTATGATAATTCGTTATATGTGATATATATATATATATATTATATATATATATATATATATATATATATATATTATATATGTGTGTGTGTGTGTGTGTGTGTGTGTGTGTGTGTGTCGTGTGTGTGCACAAACAATGTACGCCTCTATATAAACCTATGTCCACCACTCAAGCATACAAACGGACATAAGAGAGAGAGAGAGAGAGAGAGAGAGAGAGAGAGAGAGAGAGAGACTAAGATGAATTGTCGGGTTTGTCTTTTTGATATTCTGGTCACAGCAGTGGCCGACCTATTCTTTTTCCCTCCTTCCTGCTCTCCCACCACATGAATTAAGTGTCCTTTGGTGTCCCAAAGAAAAGGAAACAAGTGATAAACAGGGCTACAAAATAATTTTTCCCATTTTTTATTCCTATTTCTAAAGCAAAATCATTGATTTTGAATTAAAAAATGAAGTCACTAATTTCGCGAAGGCATTTGTAGCCACAATGAAAATTGATACACGTTTTATTATGTAGCGTTTTACATCCAAATTACTTGAATATGGTCGTTTTCTTGATATATAGGTTGTTCGAAAGGGAACCTCATATGAAGCATGTATAGAGGAAAAATGGTTAGGAATAAAGACTTAAATGCTATATGTACATTCATATAGTAGCAGTAGTAGAAATTTTTTTCAAGCAGCTTCCGTAGGGTTGTGGGTGGAACGAGAAACTACAAGTAAGATGTGTGTGTGTATACATTTATATATATATATCTATATATATATATACTATATGTTTATATATATATTATTAATATATATATTATAATCATATATATATATATATATATATATATATGTGTGTGTGTGTGTGTGTGTGTGTGTCTCTGTGTGTATACATAATTTATATTATATAATAAAATTTAATATATATATATATATATACTTTATGTTGTGTGTGTATGTGTGTGTGTACATATTTATATATATAATATATATATATATATATATATTATATATATATATATATATATATATATATATATATATATAAAGTTGACCACAGTGAGGAAGTTTAGAATGAAAAAAAATGTATGACATCGTAATTATTATTGAAAGTAAAGAAAATATGGGTATGCCCAATAAAAATGGAAAACGTGAGTAATGATATAATATATATATATATGATCTATATATATATATATATTAAATATATATAATGTATTTATATTTATATATATGTATATATATATATATATATTATATATATATTATATATATATATATATTATATTATAATATATATATATTATTTATCCGCGCTTCAATTTTTTTAATTTGGCCATACCTGAGTGGTATTCTTATTTTTCTTATTTTATCAATATAATTACAATGTCATACATATTCTCAAGTTAAATTCCCTCAACCGTTCTTGAACTTGTTATTCCTGACTCTGAAAAGCTCTAGAAGATAATATCGGAGAATTTTCTTCAAAACCATTATGAAAGCCATTTCCGCTACCAACCAAATGCATGTAATGTCATCCTTATTTTTTCTTTTCCTCTCATCTTTGGCTTCAGATTTTTATTTTTTTCTTCAATCATTTAGTATCACAAAGTAGGACTATTTTAGGATGTCTTTTTTTCTTTCTGTTCTTTCGGATTATCCATTGTCTTTTATAGACGTCAGCAAGATTCTCTCTCTCTCTCTCTCTCTCTCTCTCTCTCTCTCTCTCTCTCTCTGTCATTTCTCTTAATGATAACAAGATCTTTGCTTTTTTTCAATTTACAAAACTTTGTAGAAGTATTTGCTCTGTAGTCATATTTTTTCCATGAGAACAAGATAATGTTATTTGTATTTTTAGTATATTTTTTTTTACTCGCCTGAAACTTCGTACGACAATTAGTGAATGGACGCCGGAAAATGTTTGCTTTGGAGAAATAATTTGTCCAAATGCTCAACTCAGGTTGGAAATTGTCCGGTTGTTCGTTATGAAATTAACGTATAATTCCCGACCTAAGCCTGCTCCCTCCCCCAATACTCCCACCACCTTCCAACCACCCACCCACACTCGCCATGTACGCATACTAACGCCTCACCGTAGAGTTTTCCCTCGTGTTAACGCGTAATGATAAACAGACGTCGTCTTTATCAGCGAAGTTAGAGCAACGATATTTCCACAGGAAGAAGGAGAAAAAATAGACGAGTGAATTAATACGAACGACACACACACTTAAGGTTGCTTTTCGAATACCATTTCGCTGTAACGTGAGCCCTATGGTCTCTCTCTCTCTCTCTCTCTCTCTCTCTCTCTCTCTCCACTCGGTTAAAAAAAAAAAGGAAAAAATCGTCCCCATCATTAGGAGCTGAATCCAGATAATTATAGAAAAAAAAGATATCTTTTTTCCTTCATCCCTTTCGTAATGAATTATTGAACAGTCT
>NC_087218.1:23126370-23148870 GCF_015104395.2 Macrobrachium nipponense | reverse complement strand
TTCATGTTGACACATCAATTCGATTAGAGGACTAATTAGCTCAGGAAACCCACCCGCTATACTTCAAAAGTATTTCTCCAAGCCCACAAAACTAGGGATTTTAGATATTAAGTTACTGTGGAATATTTAGCAACGCTGTGTCACAATCTGCATACCTTACCTTTACAGCAGAATAATTACAGTGCTAGAGAATACAGAAACCTTGAATTGTCCGGTGAGATTTTTGTGTCCATTCTTGGAACTGTTGACTTCAAGTACTGACAACAATGTCGCCTTTTTTGCGTGCTTTTACATTCTACATACCTGGACCTGATAAGTTAGTTGTCTGAGTTCATAATTTGTCCTTATATGCTGGTATGGCCCTTGTGTCGGGAAATCTACTCCTGATATATAATTGTCAGTCCACGAAATAAGAACAACTTTTTTTTCAAAACTCTAGCAATACGAACATCAGGCTCTTTTTTGTAAATAATATATGTAATAAGAGCTACGTATTTTAACACTTTCCAATACGCACTTGAACAACTTTGGCATACGGAAATCAAGGTCTTTTCGTGTTAAATCTTTGAACTAATAACTAAGTGTTTTAATAACCTTGGCATACTAAAATCAAGGTCTTTTCGTATTAAATCTTTGAAGTAATAACTATTGGTTTCAACAACTTTGCCATACGGAAATCTTGTTGAATATTTGAAGTAATAACTACGGGTTTTAACAACCTTGGCATACTAAAATCAAGGTTTTTTTTTTTTATTATTAAATAAGTAAGATAAAAAACCACATATTTCAACAGCCTGGCTAAAGGAAAATCTGTGTCTTTTTTCTTACTGTTTTTACCAGGATAATTATCAACAATCAGACTAGGAACCAAGACGTCCTCCGTCATTTTCGAGATAGCGCGTATCCATACCTTCTCATCTCCCCCCGCCCCCGCCCCCCACCCCCTCCGGCCCTCCACCAACTCCTCTCCCCCAGCAACCAGGACAGGATTATTCTCTCGGAATCTCTAGTGTTGAAGATGTAGTGTGATCCGCTACAAACTGAGTATTAGTCTTCGATAGGCGAGTGTTCAGCCCTGTAATGCAGTTCTCACAAATGTTACTTTTCTTCGTATTTACGTGAGGAGTAACACTGGCTTAGCCTTATTTGCTATGCTGTATATCATTTTATTATTTTACTTTTTGTCCATTTTCAACTTGCAATTTTCAGCTTTAAAATCTGGATAGGCCGATGATATGAAAATATTGTCATGTTCAACATTCTCGTTTCGTTCAGCAGTCTCTCTCTCTCTCTCTCTCTCAGTTTTTAGACTTAAAAACTGGAGTAATGATGGTATGAAAATAATGTTACTCTCTCTCGTTCAGAGTAGCCTGTGAAAAAGCGAAGGTAAAGACTGAATTGTCATCATTGCGTTCCGAACACCCGCCCCCCCCCCCACCCCCCCCCCCCCCTTGCCAGCAGGTGGTTATAGAAATATGAATTTGTTCTCTTCTCTCTCTGTGTGTGTTGTGTGTGTGTGTGTGTGTGGTGTGTGAGTGAGTACCGCCGGAAACTGACTCCTCATTCTAATGACCTATTCTGGTAACCATCTTAATTTCGAGCAGTTTCCCGGCACGGAATGGCATAGTCCATTAGTGCTCATGTTGCAATTGCTGATTCCTGAGTAATCTGGTGTATTGCAAGTACTTCTCACGATGCAGTTTAGCCATTTGGAACATATGCCATATGTGAGATTGGGGAAGGCGCAACAAGCAGCTTCCATCTCATTGCAAATGATTTCGTGTTAATTTTGGAGGTAAAAGCTTTCTTCGGTCGTGGCGTTATGGACCAGACGGTCCAGGCCTCTCTCTCTCTCTCTCTCCTCTCCAATATACTTTTCTCCTTACCACTACTGTAATTATGATTTGTAATCTCTCTCTCTCCTATATACCTTTCTCCTTACCACTACTGTAATTATGATTTGTAATCTCTCTCTCTCTCTCTCAATTCCTCGTTGGACGAGTGGTTTTCGCGCTCGGCTGCCAATCCGGTGGTCCGAAGTTCGATTCTCGGCTCGGCCAACGGGGAACCAGAGGAGTTTATTTCTGGTGATAGAAATTAATTTCACGATATAATGTGGTTCGGATCCCACAATAAACTGTAGGTCACGTTGCTAGGTGACCAATTGGTTCCTAGCCATGTAAAAATATATCTAATCCTTCGGGCCAGCCCTAAGAGAGCTGTTAATCAGCTCAGTGGTCTGGTAAAACTAAGATATACTCAACTTCTCTCTCTCTCTCTCTCTCTCAGTGTAAATTTCTCCTTGTCACTACTGTAATTATGTTTTGTATTCTCTCTCTCTCTCTCTCCAATGTACGTTTCTCCATACCACTACTGTAATTATCTCTCTCTCTCTCTCTCTCTCTCTCTCTCTCTCTCTCTCTCTCTCTCTCTCATCAAGAGTGGTGGTCCTGAATTATTTTACTTTTCACATCAAATGCATTATCTGCAAACTCTATGCCGCCTACGCCTATTGATTATATCAATCAAAGAATGAAATATATACTCGATTTCTTTAGTTTAAAGAATATTTATGTTGGTATATAGTTAAAGTGCTTATATGAATAAAAGGATCTATAATACATTAGCCCATTACATTGTAATGTGCTTTTACTATCAAATATTTATATAGTAATTCAGGCTGACATATTAAGCTGCTTCCCAGTGACTTTGACACATCCCACCATTAACCAGTTACTAATATGTTTTAATATTTCAATGTAGCTGATTCCAGTTCCATTTGCTTACTCCGACCCAACCAGTTTCATCCTCATAAAGGTAATTTTGATATAAAATCCATAGAAAAGGAATTACTTCAAACCCAATATTTTAGTTGAGTTTTACCTTCAATACAATTTATGGGTGATCACTGCCACTGAAAATGATTGCAAATCTTAGTGATTTATTGATCCTGAACAGTAATTTATTTTTCATTTGTTTGTCATTTATTAAAATGAAGGGAAATTAACATCAAAGGTAATTGTATTTCACCTGAGAAAATTTCTCTCTCTCTCTCTCTCTCTCACACACACACACACACACACACACACAATAAAGCCTATTAAAAGCTTAGTTAAAGATTCTGAATTCTTGCGTATGCACACGCGTCTCTCTCTCTCTCACACACACACACTAAAGCTTAATAAAAGCTAAGTTAAAGATTCTGAATTCTTGTGTATGCACGCGCGTCTCTCTCTCTCTCTCTCTCCTTCGAGTGTAAATGGCAATGTCTCCCTGCATTTCCCTTTCGTGATCTTAGGACCAATGATTACGCGTAGTAACGCTCAGCGCAATCTAAGATATCACTTGAGTTCCCGGAATGGAACCTTTCTTGCGAGCAGGTGTCAGATTTCGGCGTGATTTTCAGGTGTGGCCCACCCCAAAATTATTAGCATTTTGACCGAATTCCTGTGAAAAATGACGGTGGTTGGCATTCTGTTTCTCAGTAGAGCGAGTAGTTTTAGCACTTCTCGTTGTGGAATTTATTGTGCGTTTGCGTGCAGACAGGTTGTGCCTTATTACGCATAATGACCTCCAGATCATCACTTGCAGTCTTTGTTGATATTTGAGTTGACGAAATGATTTTTTTCTATTTTTATTGATTTTATTTATTTATTCATTTATTCTATTCATTTTTTATTGGAGGTTCACATTCCGCTTTGGGTAAGAGTGTGTTCAGAATCTCTCTCCCCCATTATAAGCTTGTTGTTGCTACCAGTGGTAAAGGCTCTCCTCTCTCTCTCTCTCTCTCTCTCTCTCTCTCTCTCTAACACACACACAATGTATTGTTAAAACAAAGTTGAATATTCTGAATTCTATGGGATTGTCTCTGTTGAAGATATTATGACAGTGAATACTCTCTCTCTCTCTCTCTCTCTCGTGCAATGGAACCTCCAAAAGAGACCCAAAAGGCCACAAAAGTTGAAATGAGAAACAATTCGCATCCTCCGAGTTGCAGGATTTTTGTGACCTGTGAACGAAAGGATTGCCACTGGGAAGGATATTCATGGATCGAGTAATCCTACCGCCATATGAGATGACCCGTGGAAAGAGAGTGAGCGAAAATCCTTCAGTAGTCGACTTGATATAACTGTCGGAATTTTTTTTTTTCGTGTGTTGAATGCTGGAATATATATATATATATATATATATATATATATATATATATATATATATATATATATATATATATATTTTTTTTTTTTTTTTGTTTTTTTTTTTACGTATCGGGGCCTCGTATAAACCGAATACGTAAACGGAAAATATTATATGGAAATGCAAGGTCATTGATTTTAACTTTCCTTAAAAAAGGGGGGTTTTGGTATTATTAATTTTATAGAAAGAGGTCGCCAGAAAACTCAGCTAATTACTTTACATACATTTATTTACAAGAGGCCGTTGAAATGGCCTGGAGAAAGAGTAAATGCAACTTGTCCGCATGGGGGACCAATATGATCTCTCACAAGGGGGATAGCTGGCTAAAATGAGATTCACGTAAATGCTGGCTTTCAAAATTATTCATATTATCTTGCAGTAATGCAGCACTTGTTGGCGCGAAGACTTGGACACGTGACTCAGCAAATCTGGAAAAATTCCCAGATTAGACACAAAATAAAAAGGAGGACTTCTTGCACAAGTTACGATTATTCAGTTTTCTCTAACACATGGGGAAAAGGAACTCTAGTGTTTAACTGAGGTATGCACTGAAGACTTGAGCTTTACCAAGTCACACGGGAAGCACATGGCCCGATGAGGACAAAGGGCTTTTGATGTAAAAGTGATACAGGGAAATTTGAAAATGAAATTAGCAAGAGTCGTCTTGGAGAAAAAGAGCTGGTTTGGAGTTTTTCACTTTCTAGACATACCGTAAATCCTTGAGGCTTGGACATGTGCTGGCTCTGAAGATAGTCCCACCAGCGTTCGGACAAAGGGTTGACGTCCCGTCAAGGAGGAGAGAAGAGGTGCGTCTGCCTTGCTTTAGGTGTCGCTTCGACTGAGAGCGATGCTGGGTGTCTTGGGAATGCGGGGATTTCACACACCACCTCGGGCATTGCCTGAAAGTGAAAAAACAACAACTAGAAAATTTGGAAGGAAAAAAGGTCTTATGGTAGGAGTCCCTAAAACCCATATCGAGGCCGAGCTAATCCTGTGACTTGCCCGTCTTACCCCTAAGATTCAGCCGGACCGGAAATTCCTTTTCACCCATCCTACGCGTGTTCTCTCCCAAAATCAGCTGATTTAGGAGAAAACATGGCTGCTCTTTTAGGCTAACTAAAATCTAGAAATTGTGGGTAGACGAGAGGGGCAATAAACGTAATAGCTCCCCCTGTTAAGAAGACATTCACTCCCTTTCGGGCATGATGGCCTTGGCTAAATAAGTTGATCGTCTCGACTACCCAGTTCTCCTACTCTAACTGAGGTTTTTAGAGCAGCAATACAGCTAACTACAGTGGCCTACCTAACTTATAGGTGGAGATGCTAAGTTTACGAACTCTGAATTAATGTAGTCTAGCCTAAGTGAGAACTACGAGTTGCGTGTGACGACAGTCTACTCTACCCCTATGTAAGGTTACTTGAAAATTCTATTTGCTACTACCCTAATGCCCTGGTACTAAGTTATTAGCCTAACCTACTCATTACAGTTAATTAGGGACGCAATCATTCCAGAGTGCGGTATGCACAGCAGTGGTTTATCGAACTGAATTGTTAAAATACATGAGATGAGGTAATGATGCGCGAGGATGATGAGTGATTAGTAGTGTACCAGGATGGAAATATGATGAGGTAATTATGACATTTACATGAGGGTTAGTATTACCAATTCTAGGGGTTAGAGGGTTAGTTTACTGGCAGAGATCAGGCTGGCTACCTTCTCTGGGTAGGTGCCAGAATCACTGCAAATGAATGTGACACTGTACCCTGGGCACAGGTGCCAAGGAGAGCATGTGGCTCTCTGGTTAGTGTGTTAATTACGTCCCTTCTTCTTCTTCTTCTTATTCCTCCAGGGCCTGGCTATACCAGTCCTAGGAGTAGACGGAGGCACCGACTCTGGGGTAAGGCCAGAAACGCCGTCAGGAGCAGAGGCAGTGGTAGCCTGAGGGATTTCAGGAGAACACCCTACTTCGGTATCTGCAGCAACCGTTGCAGAGGTGGAACCTACTGCAGGGGAGGCCCTTACTTCAGCTGCTGCGACAGCCGTAGTAAGGGTAAGACTCCAGGATGACTCCTTGTTGGGCAGTCCCTGGTCGTCCAGAGGAGGTGTAAAGGTGAGGTCTGCCGGAGGCTCATCCTCGGGTGACAGAGGTGATGTTGAAGAAGACTCATGGACTTGGGATTGGCCATGGGCTGCGGTATGCTCCATGCCTGTGGGAGGATCTCCTGTAGGAGGATCCTTGATCAGGTTAGGTGCCGGCTCTAGCTCGGGGCCAGGTGTAAGGGTCAAGGTTCGTGATGGCTCTATGTCCAGGCTGGACAGAGCTTGGCACTGCTCAGTGCTGCCAAGTGGCACTGGCAGAGAGTTGAGGTCAGCTGTACCTGTGACGGGTACCGGAGGTGCAATACCTCTCAGCAGGCCCATGGTAATGGGAGACAGAGGCTCCTGTCTCTTGTGAAAGGCTAAGCCTTGTGAAACATGGACAGTGTCCGCTGCTGGTAGCTTGCTAGGGCACCTAGGCCAATTAGTGGAGTGCCCTATTACGTTACAGATTTTGCAACGGAACTGTGAATGTACTTCCGGGAAGAAGTAGGTCTTGGATGGCTCCTTGCTTTGGAGTGATTTGTCATGGGGTTAGGACCCCTAGGCTTTTTGAAATGCGAGGGAGACTTCATGTCCTAGGAAGAGGTCGTAACCTCCTGGAAGGTAGCTTGCAACTGCAAGTGTACATACTTTGGTAAGGTGAGGTCGTGGGACTCTCAATTGGACGGTGGGAAGGATCATCTTAATGTGGTTGATGCCTTCAATGGTAATCAGTTGACGTCAGTCAATATTAGCCCCTCGGGGGATTCGATCTTCCCGTATCGGGGAGATTTGAGTGCCAGAGTCGTCAAAGGCTCTGATGTGGCTTGGCGGATAATGACTTTGGAGGGGTGCAACGGTTATAGGGCCCTGACCTGGGGGTCCTAGTGAGGAAGAATTGGTGACAGCCATTGCGATGGGGGGAATATTAAAATTCGCGCACCCTCCGTAGTTGGCAGACATGTGACCCTTGCGGCCACAGTCTCGGCAGAACTTGTTCCAGAACTTCTTCCATGGCACTGGATGATAAGGCCGAGATGGCACCACAGGTTGCAAATCTGTGGGGTCACCAAGGCTTGCAGTGTGCTCTGGCACAGTTGGAGAGTCCTCTCTGACAGTGATTTGATGTGGGGAGTTAGCTTGGCCCTGGAGAGGTGTGGGGGAGGGACATCCCCAGAGGAAGTCCCATCCCAATAGGAAACCTACTCCATGCCGAATTGTACTCACTACGGCCAGGTGGTGAGGTTTGGTGCACCAAGGAGTGGTGACCTGCAGGAACTGTGGGAACGTCCTTGGACTGCCCTTCGACCCAAGTCATGGCCCACCTGATGTGCTCATTGACTGTGGCACTGGGTGACACTTGTTCCTAGTCTATGAGACACAGATCGGAGTCGGTATCTACCGTAACTGGCAGAGTCACTGGTAGGGTAGAGCCATCCAGGGTGCCACTGTGACTGAAGTGGTCCTAAACCGCTCAGGGTGAGACCTAGACTCGGGCATAACAGCTGAGGAGGTTGTGGCACTGATCAGTTGGACATGCCTGGTCAAAGGCACATGCTTGGGGCACCCAGGATATCCGGAGGAGTAGTGCCCTGTAGCCCCACAGGCTCTGCAGGAGCCCCTCTGCTGGGCTGGTCTCCGTAGGGTGTTTGACTGGTCTTGAGAGGAGGCGGAGGCACCATTCGTAGGTGTAGGAGGGTTCTGAGGAGGTTTGTGGTTTGCGGCGCTCTCGAGGCGGCACTCTGCTGCGAGGTGACCCACTTTCTTGCAGACATTGTAAGTCCGGTAGGTGTCCTTGGTGGGCGTCCTTTGGCTGTGGATCCGGAGAGCTGACTTGGTGGCACTATACGCCGGCGTGAGGTGCTGTGAGACGGGTGGAATGTTTCCCAGTCGTCAGCCATGCGGCAAGCTTCTGCGAGTGGTCCCGGTACTCACTGGTAGAGGTTCTCCAGCATGACCCTGTTAAACAGGTCCTGGAACTCGGTTCACGACATGGCCTTGAGCTAGCGCTGTCCGGCTTGGGCCTTGTGATAGGAGAAGTCGCTCCAGGCCCAACCAACTTCCTTGGCCTGACCTCGGAAAGGCTGTCTCCATCTTCCGGAGTGATTTCATACGCCTTCGTAATGACCCGGCGAACTTCCACCATGTCCCCTCGCTGACCCTGATCCAGTGAGCGGAGGGCAGTCTTAGCCTTGCCATGCAGGTGCTTGGCAAGCAGGGCGGCCCTCTCCATCTCAGTGGTAGCGTAGTTTCCAAATAGGGCTTCCACTTCTTCCAGCCATGCCTCGGGCTCATCCTCCGTCCACTTCGGGATTAGAGCGTTAATGCTCGCAATGGGATTGTGCGACACCGTAGGCATGGGGCTGGGAGCTGGCTGCTAGGGCTTCCACTTCTTCCAGCCATGCCTCGGGCTCATCCTCCGTCCACTTCAGGATTAGAGCGTTAATGCTCGCAATGGAATTGTGCGACACCGTAGGCATGGGGCCGGGAGCTGGCTGCATGGCTAGGGCTTCGGCGCTCACCTGTCGTGCCTTCTCCATCTCGAGATCCTTCTTCTTGAGGGCTAGCTCATGCCTTCTCTCTTCTTCTCTTGCTTTTCCCTCTGCTTCTTTTTCCTTCCTCTCTGCTTCTTTTTCCTTCCTCTCTGCTTCCTTTTCCTTCCTCTCTTCTTCTCTGGAGGCTTTATCTCACAGGAGCAGATCGTCCATCTGCCCCTTCACCCACTGGGTGAGTTCCTGCCCGCTGTAACTCTCATTCATGCCCAGACCCATGAGGGTTTGGAGCCTCTCCAGCTCCATGGATATAGGTGGTTGGGCAGCAGGAGAAGACATTTCTCTAGGCTGCAGTAGAGGCTCGGATAAATTTGAAAATGATGGCCAGGAATAGTACTGGATGGAATGGGAGTGCCTACTTGGTAACGTGGCACTCACTTAGAAATGGGTTCTGCAAGGTGGTAATGGAAAGTCAGAAAAGACTGGGTGCTCTGTGGCACTTGGGAAGTGTCCCGTAAGTTGATGGCACTTCTGGAATGGCACCTTCCAGGTGCACAACACTTATGGAGGCGTTTCGGAGGACGGACATGCAGGTAAATAGCTACCTGTACATCTGTACAGGTGCTGCAGCACTTTGAGGAGGCGTTCCTTTGACAGCACTTAGGGCTGGTATTGCGGCACTTCGGGAGGCGTCCCCTTGTTGAGTGTTCCGAAGGAGCACTGATCCTTGGACATGGAAACACTAATGAATTGGGCGTTCCGTAAGGATGGACACGCAGGTAAAGGGCGACCTGTATGTCTGATACAGGTGCAATGGCACTTTGAGGACACGTTCCTTGGAGTGTTCCGAAAAATCACTGATCCTTGTACATGGACACACTAATGAATTGGGCATTCTGTAAGGACGGACACGCAAGTAAAGAGCTACCTGTACGTCTGTACAAGTGCACTGGTACTGGTAGCGTGCTGGTGTGTCCTGTTGGATGACACTAAATGCAGCATACTCAAATATGCTGAATACACAGAAGGGAAATGGCACTCTGTTCGTCGCAGAGTGTAATGGTGGAGGAGAGAAAGTAAAAGGGGGGAGTACTTCAGCAGCCAGTTGATGGACAGTGCTGCGAATTAGTGGCACTGTAAAATGGTAAGGCCTGCGGTGCACTGGTGGTGGCCAGTCCTAGACTGGTAACGACTTCCTTGATGGTAGTAATGAGAATGTGGTGCACACTGTGCAATCTGTGTTTGCGGTATATGCAAGTCTTTTGGGATAAAGAAATGGAAAAGACCACTCGGGCAACGACAGGTAATGGTAATTTTGGAAATGCTCAGTCCCTGGCTGAAATACTTGGTAAATGAAATAAATGCTTGCAAGATTGCAATGGACACAGGCGCGTATCACGCTCAGTGTAAATGAAAGACACAATAGACTAAAATAAGGTTAATGTGGCATGCGTAAGTAATGGAAGTAGTACTCTTGGCTTTTGGAATGATAGGCTCTCTCTCTCTCTCTCTCTCTCTCTCTCTCTCTCTCTCTCTCTCTCTCTCTCTCTGAAAGGGTAAAAATGATATATGAAGAACTCCCTTGTATTTAATTGAACTAATACTTTTAGTTTTAATATGACGCAACTTGCGTTAAATGATCTCCTTACGTTAACGTTTAAGTGGAAGAATTGCTTTAGAACAAGTTTTATGAAAACAGAACGCACTAGCGATGAACGATTTTTACATTACTTTGAAATTGATTGCATTTTCATATGAAATTTACAATGACGCGTTTTACGTGAACAATTCTTTTATTGTGATTTACTTTTAAGATTTATGTTAACTTTACGTAAGTTTACTAGGTCCCTGTGACAAGTGAAAATGATGGTAAGGATTTTAAGATAAAATGTTCGCAAAACATTTGTAAATAGAAAGGTTACGTTCAGTACGAAGGGAAATGAAACTTCCGCTCAGCGAGCGGGTGAGCGATACTAAGTGAAAACGTGCGGTGAGGCTAGCAGAGCGGGCTGCTACCCGTGATGGCGAATCAGCTGATTGCTGTACGGTAGAGCGATTTACACAACGAAATTCTAATTTCTTATTCAAGACAAATTATCATTAATTTGTCTGGCAGAATGATAGATACTAGTATGGTGATTGATATGCGTTACTTTAAAACATCGAGACTTACGCTAATTTGGGATAAAGCATAAAGGGGTAAAAATGGCTACCGTTGGTGAATGAGAGAGTTTTGGCTGGCTGCCAGGTCTGGAAGAGCGCATGCGCCAAGCTGAGAGCTGGCAGGCTAAGCAGTTACCAACACTTGGAATGAAAACTAAGTTAAAACGCATTCCCCTAACATATCACAGACAAAAGAATTGTACACTTCTTTTGCCGTAACTATTAGTAGAACACTCCTAACTAGCTAGGCTTGCAATAAACCCTGGCAAAGCACTTTCTAGTTTGAACTAGTACTTTCTGGCATCTATCCATCACACGTGCTCGTGTCTCGTCAGGTGAGCACAATACAAAATAACAGAATTCGCTCGGCGCTCTGGCTGTTACAATAATAATATTTCTAAGTTCAATCTTGTTTAAAACACTTCTAATATGGGTTTTAGTATTATTATTTTTAGAGAAAGAGGTCGCCAGAAAACTCAGCTAATTACTGGCCTGGAGAAAGAGTAAATGCAGCTTGTCTGCACGGGGGACCAATATGATCTCTCACAACGGGATAGCTGGCTAAAATAAGATTCACGTAAATGCTGGCTTTCAAAATTATTCATATTATCTTGCAGTAATGCAGCACTTGCGGGCGCAAAGACTTGGACATGTGACATAGCAAATCTGGAAAAAATCCCAGATTAGACACAAAATAAAAAGGAGGACTTCTTGCACAAGTTACGATTATTCAGTTTTCTCTAACACATGGGGAAAAGGAACTCTAGTGTTTAACTGAGGTATGCACTGAAGACTTAAGCTTTACCAAGTCACACGGGGAAGCACATGGCCCGATGAGGACAAAGGGCTTTTGATGTAAAAGTGATACAGGGAAATTTGAAAATGAAATTAGCAAGAGTCGTCTTGGAGAAAAAGAGCTGGTTTGGAGTTTTTCACTTTCTAGACGTACCGTAAATCCTTGAGGCTTGGACATGTGTCGGGCTATGAAGATAGTCCCACCAGCGTTTGGACAAAGGGTTGGCGTCCCGTCAGAGGAGGAGAGAAGAGGCGCGTCCACCTTGCTTTAGGTGTCGCTTCGACTGAGAGCGATGCTGGGTGTCTTGGGAATGCGGGGATTTCACACACCGCCTGTAAGTGAAAAAACAACAACCAGGAAATTTGGAAGGAAAAAAGGTCTTATGGTAGGAGTCCCTAAAACCCATATCGAGGCCTAGCTAATCTGTGACTTGCCCGTCTTACCCCTAAGATTCGGCCAGACCGGAAATTCCTTTTCACTCGTCCTATGCGTGTTCTCTCCCAAAATCAGCTGATTTAGAAGTAAACATGGCTGCTCATTTAGGCTAACTAAAATCTAGAAATTCTGGGTAGACGAGAGGGGCAATAAGCGTAATAATATATATATATAATATATATATATATATATATTATATATAGTATATATATATATATATATTCTTGATATATTATGTTTTTTATATATTATATATATATAATACTTTATATATATATGTTTATATAGTATATTATATATATATATACATATATATATATATATAATATATATATGTGTGTGTGTGTTTGTGTGTGTGTGTGTGTATCTATTGAGGTTCGCCACAAGGAAGAGAAAATGAAAAAACTAAGTACCAAGTACTTCCGTTTTAATTGCTACACATTTTCAAGGGCAAGGAACAAGTAATGTGCAGCAATTACACGAAAGTACTCGTAACTTAGTTTTTTTTTTTATTTTTCCTCTTTGTGGGGAACCTCCCAAATCTGATATCACACGAAAGTTGTGTGATAATGTGTGTATGTATGTACAATGATGTATGTATATTATGTTATATATATTATTCAATACATATATGTTTCTGTGTCTGTTTGTATGAATGTATCACGTAAAAATGTAATAGACGTATATGTAACATAAATAGTATATATATGTACATGCATATATATATATATATATATATTATATATCTATATATATATGTGTTGTGTGTGTGTGTGTGTGTTTGTCCTATAATGTATATATATATATATATATATATATATATATATATATATATTTATATCATGTATAATTATTATATACCGCTGTATATACATACATGTTTATTATTTTTTCACGTGATGCATGTACCACAAAGGTCCCAGCAGCTGATTTTGTTCCAGTGGAAATCTGTCTAGTTGCAGACAAGGGATGCTCTTGTTATCTGAGCATTATCTTAATCACGATTTGCTACTATTTTTTCCATCGGTGTTTCGTTCCTTTGTTATATGGATATTTACTTTTAAGTATATATATATATATATATATATATATATATATATATATATATATATATATATATATATATATGTATATATATATATGACAGGCTATCAATGTATCTGTATTTCTCTTTTGTTTACGTATGACCCTGGCCAAGTGTTTATTTGCATATTTTTCTTTTTGTATCGACAAGTTTATTTAGCATTTAGTTCCTCTTCAGAAATGTATAAGAACAAAGTATAGTATCGGTTTTATCCCGAATTTCTCGCAGTCCGGAACTCCCATACGCTCGAGAGAGAGAGAGAGAGAGAGAGGGGGGGTTGATGGGTGGTTTGGAGCGGTGGGGGGAAGAATCCAACCAGAAAATCTTGGATTCTAAAAACAAAGGACTCAGCCATTCGTCAGTAATATTAGCATCATCAAAGAAGGGCGGCAAAGAGACAGCAGCAGCAGATGCGTATCTGTGGAAGTCATCCGAACAAATGCAATATAGGCCTATGTCACACCAGATGCGTTTAGTAGGCCCCGGTCGCGATAAATGTTCAAATCAATACCCGAAACTATGGTGTCATCAGACGCATAGAAATCGAAAGGAAAAATAAATATGGAGAGTGCTGGAGGAAGAAGAAGAAAAAGAACAAGAACAAGAAGAATAAGGAGGAGAAAAGAAGAAAAAGTAGAAGAGGGACGTTAATATTAATGTCCCTCGATGGTCTTTTCGGCGTCTTCGGCTGTGATCAAGAAAAGGGAAGATGAGAACCCGGGATTTGTGAGCTGGTATTGGTGAGGACCGGGGATCTCTGAGAAACTCCCCCCCCCCCCCCCCACCCCCCCCCCCTCCTTGTCTTATGTGGGGATAGGATGGGGATAGTGGAGGGATGGTTTGGGAGGGGAAAGGAGACGCGAAGGGGTTGATGGAGAAGGGGACAAGGATGAGAGAGAGAGAGAGAGAAGAATCATCACCATTTCCTCCCCTGCCCCTGACCATTCCAACCCCCACCCCACCCTCACCGCACCCACCTCCCAGCCCAACAGCCAATACCACACACGTCATCAAACACCTTCTCTCGTTATACAGGAAGAAAAGGGGCTTTGCAGCGCCCTATTGTGCGTCCAGAGGATTCTATTACTGACCGCCGCTATTAGGACTAATTCGGCACGCCTGCTTATGGCTTATCTCTCATGAAACCTGACTGTAGCAGCCAGGGACTCGCGCATGAATCTCCTCCCACCCTCCCTCCACCTCCCTCCTCCCCCTGTGAAAGACAGCCACGAACAGAAGAAAACGAGATGGACAGACAGGCAGACAGACAAACAACGGAAGCTGGCGAAGGAGGAGCAGGAGGAGATAATGGAAAGGAAGGACTCGACTTGGAACTGTCTCATCGAGGCCATAATGTTCCTCGTTGTTTCCCACCATACGACTCTGTAGTTCTCACTTCTGCCTTATTTACATGACAGCTTCGGCTACTCTTTTTACGCTGTTTGCGAAATCAAGTTCGGTTGCTGTTTATTGTTGTTAGGCTCGTATTTGCGCATAGCTGCCTTGCGTTACGTCGTCATTGACATAGATGCAAAATCTGGGAATGCCCGTATCGAACATTTGCGACATTATTTCTTTTTTGAAGGTATTTTAGGAGGCCTCTTCCTTTTGTAATTGTTGTAAACAGTTCCATAAGTATTAGAAATGTCAAACGGTTCCTGTCAGCTAGTTTGAAAGTACCTTGAGTTCTACAGATGTGATGATGAATGGGGCATCTATTTTATAACAATGCCTGTCTGTTTGTCATTAAACATAACAACACAAGAAACTTCAAATAGCAATACCTTGATTACATACTACGATCCCCTCTACATCTTAAGGGAGAGAGAGAGAGAGAGAGAGAGAGAGAATTTTGATCGCAGAACTTTGCTAGTAGAACTCCCTCCCGATGCCTCCCGACACCGAGGGTGAATGAGGCTAAATTGTAGCTCGTCAGGGAAACAAGCAAATACAATCAGCCTTGCCGATGACCACCATCAGGCCTCTCTCTCTCTCTCTCTCTCTCCTCTCTCTCTCTCTGTAGTGCCACGATCGCGGCGCTATTCGGAAACGGACAAGTTCGAAGTCGCACGCAATCGCGGTGGACAATCGGCAAGTGCGTGGCTTATCACTGTCATGATGCGGCGTGCTCTCTCTCTCTCTCTCTCTCTCTCTCTCGTCGTAAATTTTCGTCAGGTTCTGACGCGTCTTTTGTGAGCTGCCGTATTGTCAAAAGGTTCAATGGATCCCTAGTCCGGAAGCCTCAAAGAACACCCCGAATTTACGAGTCTCCCCTCCTTTCCCCCCTCCCCCATGCCATCCCCCCCACCCCTTAGGCTAGCTCTCTCTCGCTCTCTCTCTCTCTCACCTTCCACTTGCCGTCATCATCATCATCGTCTCAGCCCTGGCACGATCGATGACAGTAATTAATCATTTTGTTTCACTGTAGGTTTCTCCAGCTTGTAATGTTTTCGGGAGGCCCAGTCCTGTGGGCCAAGTGGAATCTCTGACGATGGAGCAGAAACATTCACGGCGGGAGAGGTTGAATTACCTTAGGGCTTTGTTTATTATTTTATTTTTTATTTGTTTATTAATTTGTTTATTCGCTTGCAATTACATTTTTTTTTTCCAAAAATGGAGATGAGCAAAGTTTCAGTCCCTGTTGGTAGATGCTCATCGGAATATTAGATCTGTAAATTTTACTCTCTCTCTCTCTCTCTCTCTCTCTGTTAATTAAAGTATTGGTTATCTTGTCGTCGATGGCTTTTCATTGGTGGAAAATGCTAAGCCAAACTTATTTAGCTCGCTTACAAATATCTAGGATTTCATTTTCACTCTTTCTGTCCCATCACTAATTGCAATCTCTATGGTTTCTGATCTCGAGACTGTGAAATCACTGCTTTAAGGAAATTAATTACTTTATATCGTTAATTGTTATTTTATTAAAGGTAACTTACACCGGCGTTTAGTATTGAATCAGCTATTCTGTTATGACCTAAATTCACAAACCACATACATGCATAGATGCAATAATCATTTAACTATAAATTTTACATATACAGATGTACTCTTTCCATAGTACGCCTATTGCTGGTTGGTTGATGAAAAAGAAATGGATAGGCGTTCTGTTTTGCAAATATAGTAGTCTGTTTTTTTTTCTGAATCTCCAGAAAAAAAAAAAGTACATCAGTTTCAGTAGGTTACTACTAATGCTTTCATTCCATCGAGAGTTACCGCTCATGGTGTGTGTGAATCTCTAATTAGCACCTCTTCCGCACTTCTTCCCCAAAACAAACGCCTCTCTGACCCTCTGTCCGCGTAGACTTCGAGACAATTAGCTTAGCCGCCCCCGTCTGCGTCTGCTTCTTAAATCGTTTAATAACGGAATTGTCAGTTTCCCATATCTTAGCAGAGGGGTTACCGAGAAGTTCGTCGGAAGAACCTTATCATTGCTTCGTATTTGATACTAGATAAACAGTAAACAAATGGAACATCAAAAGTTACGCCTTATTACTTACTACTGATATTTACCAATTCCACTTGTTGCACTTTTGCTTTTTTTTATGCAGATCGGCTGTGTGTACTGTATATTGCCTAAATCTGAGAGTATTTAAAATATACGTTGGTGGGAAAATACAGATACCTTGCTTCAAGTTCAGTTCAGTTTTATATGTAGATAACTAGTGACCTATACTAGTGGCAGAGTTATTTTTAGGCATGTTGAACCCTTCACAATTAGCAAAAAACAAGGCGTGATGCAACCTCCAGCTCACTCGTAGTGGTAAATATTATCCTAACTTAATGTGAAGTGGTCTTCGTAATTATTACTCATACATAGTACTACTCATACTAACAACAAAGATCAAATAAATAGGACACAAAATTAAACACGTTCAGATATTCTCAGTTATAAGTGGAAACAAAATAATCGAACAGAACCATAGCCAAAATTCAGTACACCAAATAAATTAAAAGGTAATAAAATCTACCATCAAATAGAACCTTGTTTCACCAACGAAAATTAAAATAAATACTCTATATATAATTAGAAATAATTTTTATATGCTGTTTAACATTATTTATATTTTACATTTCCATTCTAGTAAATAAATCGTGAATATCATATACTAAAATTCCTGTACCTTTAACTCAACGCGAAACGACTTTTTAGGCCCTTCCATAGGCCTTTCTTACCCCCCCCCCCAACAAGAACAACAAAGTAGTTTATAGGCTTGCTCCCCGAGTAGGAGTAGTGCATATAAACAGTATGAGAGTGTACTGTTTAGCTTCCCAGACGGGCAAGTGGTACTATGACTCTACCAGTTGCATTGCGGAAACAGAGAGAGAGAGAGAGAGAGAGAGAGAGAGAGAGAGAGAGAGAGATCCTTTACAAGCCCTAAGGAGTTTGTAGATTAGGCCTTGCATATAATATTGGGCATTTTCTTGGTTGTTATCATTTCCGATTGAGACATTTTTTGGAGGGGGGGGGGGGGGGGCGGCGCGGAGGTGGCGGAGAAGCGGTAGCGGTTGATTCAGATGAGAAATAGAACTCCCTTACGATATGGAAATAGAACTTCCCTACGATATGGAAAAAAAAAGTTATTTTAAGACATTTCTGTATACTAACATCCTCTGCTCATTAGGGTATACATCCACACGATAGAAAGACATGTCTTAAACACATGTCGGCAACTTTTCATATACATATCTCAAACTTGTATGAAAAAAAGTCAGCGACCTAAGTTGGGGGAGCGAATGCTTGGCTGATGCTGGATGATCGCATGAAGCACTGGTTAGGACCACCAGTAAGTCGTTGATTTGTATTCAACATGTGACCACTGTACGAAAAGTTGTCGGTATGTTTTGATGCAGCGTGGAGAGATAGTTAATTTACTTATACGGATAAAGTGCAGACATATGACCAATTACGCCCTCAGTACGAGATTGCCTGCAAGTAAAGCGAGTTATTTGATTAACTTCATAACTTTAGCAGCAATATTTTGTAGACTTCACTCCATTTGTCAGAGATGAGTCTACCAGGGAAACATAACCGTTTTCGATTTTTTTTTTATTTCATCCGTCATGCATTAATCATATAGCCGGGTAACTTTTTTATAAATATAGAATGTTTGTAGTTTGTTTCATTATTGCTATGATTCTTGGTGTGCCGTATTGGCCACTGCTATTGTCAACGTTGTGCTGTCATTTCTTATTCCGCCTGCATTCTTCATCTGTACATGACTGAAACTGTATTTTAAAGATAATATTTTAGTATTCATTCATCTAACGAATTTGTTCAAAAACCAGTCAAAGTGGTAAATAATTTTAGACGGAACTTAAAGAATGAAAGTTATTTTCTTGATGATTCGTAAACAGTAATTGCTACTATGATAATCTGCAGGTACTGAAGTAATTTTGGATCATGTCAAAATTAGAGAACCCACTGTTTTTCAAGACAATATCATACCACTGATTTATATATTTATATATATTATATATACATATTATATATACAATATATAATATATATAAATAATATATATAAATATATATAAATCAAAGTGGTATACGTTGTCTTGAAAAACTGTGTTTGCTAATCTTGACATGATCCGAAATTTTCTTGATGATCTGCAAATAAGCAGTTTTCTTGAAAATCTGTAAATTTATTAACTAAACTACAGTTTTTATGCGATGTAAGCACGGCAAGCGCTTTCCAAACAATTTGTAAAAATGAGGTAATTATCTTGATCATCTGTAAATTTAAGTTATTGTCTTGATGATCTGTTATTACTGTAGTATCTCTCTCTCTCTCTCTCTCTCTCTCTCTCTCTCTCAATACAAAAAAAAAAAATTTTCTTTTGTTTTCTTACAATCTAGGAACAAGAGCTTTTGCCAGCACAAGATTGGCTAAATCTCATTAAATACCAATATTGTGTAATGATTCGTGATGTAACCTGCAAATCTTAAAGAAAAGAGTACCGCCAGTCTGCTTATGCTACCGAAACCTCACCATTCGTCCCGTGCATCTTAAAATAAGGCAGCACTACTGAATGTCCCTGGCATTCGTATATTGGCAGCACGTGGTTTCACTCTTCGGTTGAGAATGCGACAGACATCTGTCTCTCATATGCGTTTGTTTAGATTGTCAGATGAGTGAACCTACCCCCTTCCCCCTACAACCCATCCCTTATCCCCCATCCTCCTAACCGCCCCCCCCCCCCACCCCCCCCCCCCCCCCCCCTCCCCCCCCTTACCCGCAGCTCTCAACGACGGACCCTACACTCCATTCTTTTCTTACATTTTTCCTTTTTCTGTTTTTTTTTTTTATGCAACACTGCTTATACCAGTGTCTGGTCCTGTTGGTATTTATAGTCTCGGCAAGGGAGGGGCCAGTGATAAATGGTGCCTGGCAGAATTTTTGGGCCGTAGTGGACACGGAGAAATTAGGGGGAAAAAAACATACCCCTTGCTATATTTCCAAAAGCCAGCGTGATTGTTATTTCGTTTTTCTACCTTTTTGCGTGTTTGCTTTGCTTGTTTTCCGAAGCTCTTCGGGTGCGACTGACGCGGTTTGCTCTCGTTGTAACATATGGGACACTTGGCTTAAATAAACCAGCTTTCGCAGATGTTAGGACCTCTGAATTAGGATGGAATCGTTTAGGTTGATTACAAACTATAGAGGTTTTCAACAGGTGTGTCTTCTAGGCCCAAATCTTAAATTTTCTCTACATATAATATATATATATATATATATTATATATATTATATATATATACATATATAGTATTATATATATATATTATTTTATATATAGATTATTTTATATTATATATATATGTATACATACATATATATATATTACCGTATATATATATATATGTATATATATATATATATATATTATAATCGTATATATATATATATATATATATATATCTATATATATATATATATATATATATATATATATATATATATATATATTCATAATCACTTTAGCACGTGATTCGTTGGTCACACATTACCACAGGTGTAAAATATAAGACGGAGTGTAGGTCTATTTTTCACATGCGGTAATGTGATATATATATATATATATATATATATATATATATATATATATATATATTATATATATATATATCTGTGTGTGTGTGTTTGTGTGTGTGTGTGTCTGGTATATGTGTGTATTCACATACATACTACATACATACATACATACATACATTCATACATACAGAAAGCCAAATCAGTAAGTGATGTTCATTCCTCCCTCTCAGAACATCAAAGTTAAACGAAAAATCTGAGAGGACAAAATCAGCCCTCCTTTTTTTATTCTCCTCCTCCTCCTCCTCCTCCTCCTCCTCCTCCTCCTCCTCCTCCTCGTATTCCTTAAAGGACGAGGAGGAGGTCCTTACGAGCTGATTTATTTCTTCCTTAAGGAGGAAGTGGATGAACGGACCACTTGGCAAAGATGGTGCGTCATGTTCCCGCGTTTGTACTTGACGTTCCTCTTCGGTACTTGCTTCCTCTCTAAGGTCATTTCAACTTTATATGGAAACTCAACTTGATTATACTGTTGATGAGGGTAAACTAACAAAAAATAAATTAATCAGCGGTTTCAGTGCCAGATCACAAGACCAATAATTAATATATCAAACTATATATATATATATATATATATAATATATATATATATATAATGGTGTGTTATATATAAAAATTTTGATTCGGTCATTTTAACTTAATAGGCAAGAGCCTATTTGTGAAAAAAAAAGTAGTTTGTACCTCGTTAACGTGAGGTCATTTCCTAGGAACAAAAACGACTTTGAATTGACTTACAGGTCGTACCAATCCGCTTAATACAAAGGAAAGTTATGATAAAATATTTAAGGAGAATTGCTTTTAATAAAAACATCTGTAAAATAAGGGCTAGGCAAATATCTCTTGTATGCATGCACACAACCGTAGAGGTAATCGCCACATTTATTTTATTAGAGATACTCTTCCTTAAAGGTAGTAATATTTTAGATTTTGTTCGTGAAAAATATGAAAAACTGCCTTTTTTTAAACCATGCACAGAGGAGGGGGTTGCTCCAGATGATATTACCAGAGATAAGTTAGCACATGATGTCTCCTCGGATGGACTCATAAGTCTTCGAGACTTCCTAATCCTTGTAACTCCTTGTAACTTTATTAATCTTGTTATATCGGAATGAAATTACCAAACGTAAGCCTTATCGTGCAGTAATATGGCGTGGTATGCCAATAGTATGGTGTACCTTTTAGCAGTTACTCACATAAATACTAACAAACGTATATGTTATGTTATCCGTACTTCATGTTAAGAGTGATCAAAAAGGAAACAAATTATTAATAGAACCTTATAGATGAGGAGGAACATTTCCCTGTAATTCATCTGTTTTATTTTAATATTTTTTTCTTCTTTTCTTCTTTTTATCTTTTTTTTTTCGACTCGATTCAACCAGGGGAACTTCCTTGACACTCCTCCCATCGTCTTGTTTGTCCAAAACATTATATTTTGTGATTCCTGATTTCCGTAACATAATGTTTTCTGGTTTGTGGCAGTTTCTGATCTCCAGAGAATACTTTGTTGTTCCTTGTATTGGTAGTTATAATTTTCATTTTCAGCAGTGCCCTGTTCTTGATTACCAGAACGTTGTTTTTCCTATCTTCGCAGATCGTTGTGCTTGATGTCAGGAACGTTACCTTGAGTATTTTTGCTTTCTGTGATGTCAAGGACATTCACATTTTGTATCCGTGAAGTCCCAAGCATTTTGCGAATTTCATACGGTGTACACGTCATTATTTTATCATGTTGATGTTATCCTAAAGACTAAATCTTGCGATTGTTGCTATCCAGAAAGTTATATTTCGCTCATTTTTACTTTTTAAATATCGGATATTGCCATTGACTATGTCTAAAGCATTTTAGTTAACGATTAGATCGCTCAAATCATGCAACATTGTATTTAGTAACTTGCGATGTCCAAAAAAATAAATGCAGATGATTGGATGTTCCTGGAATATTATATAAATTATTATATGTATTGATTTTGATTCCTTAGGAAAACTGGGCTTTTCAAAATCACACAGTCCATCGACTCCGAGTAGTCAGAAGGGCTATGAAGACCTTTCTGAAACTTCTGACATGAGCGTAACATGTTGACTTTGGGTTGGTACAATGGTCACATTACATAAAGCCTTGGTAAGTAAATAGTCTGGAAAAATTTTTGCATATTGTACGATTTAAATA
>NC_087218.1:23066370-23121370 GCF_015104395.2 Macrobrachium nipponense | reverse complement strand
CCAATGTGAATGAAAGCTACTCCAGTTGGCAACGCTGCGCGCATCTTCTTATATACCCCCTCCTTCTCCCCCATTCCTCATCTCCGTTCCCCCCACTCCCCCCAGTGCCCCAGACACATCTATTTCATGCTCCTTGCCGTCATTCGTGCATACCGGTCTCTTACCGCACCTTTCCATGCTCCTTGATATCATTTTATTGGGCCTTTGTATTCTTCCTTGTGAACGGGGCCGGGGTAATATCGGCGGAAGCTATTGCTGCGTTTACGTAACTTAAGAGGGAGTCGAGAGCAATATGTCATTATGGAATTAGGTATTATGCTATAGACCCCCCATCCCCCAACCCCCTTTCTCTCCGTGTGGCCCTTTGAGAATTGTGCGGACTCCGCATTCTCCTCCTCCTGCCTTGCTTGCTTTCATTCTCGTATTCTTCTCCGTGAGAGGACTTGGCCATTGTTATGCAGGAGATGTATTTTGGGGTTTGTATAATGCTTTGAACCATTGGAGGTAAGTACACTTGGCTCCTTTACTCCTTTTCTTTGGGGGCGCCATCCAAGGCTTCGTGTAATGCGTTAAAGTCTTTACCGAATCCCTTTCCGTGGCACTGGGTTTTTTTTTCTTGTTGTGATAGGTTGCGATCTGTATGCACTTAAGGGTATACATATATACATATATGTGTGTGTGTGTTTGTTTGTGTATATATAGTGTGTTAGAGATGTATTGGATATCCACATCCGCGGATTATCCTCAGTTTTTATACATCCGCATCCACATTGACAATTTCTTAACATCCGCATCCACATTAGCATTGCAAGCAACGTCCGCATCCACAGGTTGAGAGTGCGGATATGTGGATATCACTCCCAGCTCAGTGTTCAATACATACTCATATATTATACATAAATTTGCCTTTTTTTATTATACAGAATACATTATACACAATTACATATTTCATACAGTATATACTTCGGAAGTAGCTCTGTTATAGCATATTAGCTTTATAGCACATTTATTTTAAAGCATATTTGTTTTAGTAATTTCTTGTTATTTGTAGCAGTTGCAGTCATAAAGGCAGGGTATTGCATTTTTTAGGTAACTCTCTCTCTCTCTCCCTCTCTCTCTATAATGCGACGAATGGCTTTGAGTTTTGTTACCCTTATTATGCAATGTGCATGAAGTAACCTTTTGCCAAGACAACTAAAACGTTCGTGTACTGCTGTTACTGTTTGTACGTTCATATGGAAGTATACGCACGCATAAATGAGTATCACTTATGTTTCTACTTTCAATTAGTACATAAAATATGATGTGGTAACATAATTTTGAATTATGCAGCTGAAAATCGTCTTTAACAATTTAAAATATCTAAATTACTTAGATTTACAAAACATCCACATCCGCATCTGCGAGGGTATGGTCATCAAATATCCGCATCTTCATCCACAAATTTTAAAAAATTGATATCTGCATCCGCAAATCCCATTTTCAGACATCCTACATATCTCTAGTTGTGTATGTTTGTGCCTAAAGGTATATATATTTGTATGTACATATATATATATATATATATATATATATATATATATATATATATTGGGTCTGTTTAATTAGTACCTGATTATTCATGGAAGTTCATATTACTTGCGTAGTTTTGAGTAGGCACTTAGCATCTTGTGACAGCGTTGCACCGCGTCTCTAATTAGATGGCTTTTTTTCTTTTTAACCAGATTCCCTCATTGTCACCTATCGCTAATGGGTAACGGGACTAAGTAAAATTAAAGATAATAAATCAGGTGTTACTTTTGTTTTTTATATATTACTTTATTACTCTATCTTTTCTAATATCTGATCTCATTACATCTTTATTGCCCATTATCTTTTGTCAATTCTTTTAAATGAAGTCTATGTAGCCTTTGAAAGCTTGAATTTCACGTCATTGGCCCTGGTAGATTTGTTCCTTATGAATTGGGGTTTATCTTCTGAATAATAATGATAGTAATAGTAATAATTATCATCATCATCATCATCATCAAACATTAGAAAATTGAAGATCTTTTCACCTATATAAATCGTATATTGAAACTTCCAATTAACCAACGTGAAATCTTCCCCTTTATAATATCCTGATTTTCAAAGTTCGTTAACCTATACAATGACTCACTTACTTTTGGCTTGGTTGTGTTCGCATGACAGGATGGATATACCTTTCATCCAACCCTTTGGGTGCTATATATATATATATATATATATTATATATATATATATATATATATATATATATATATATATATTGGCTTTTCATTTAGCTGCTTCTTCACTGTTGATTTTCCTCCCTGACTTAAAATGCCGACGTAATGGAGCATCAGAGTTGATTTCCTTTGAACCTGTCATGCCATTTAGCAAAAGATGTGATGGAAATAGAGACGTGTTGTGTATTGTCACTAATGTGTGTGTGTGCGTGTTGTGAGGTCAGTGTTGGTGCCAAGTTTGGGCCCAAAGCTAATGCCCTTGATTATTTCATGGGCAAGTGGGGAGGTGAGAAATGTGTATCATAACTGTCCTGTCTCCCCAGCAAACCTCTTTTTTTTCATGCTGTTGTTCGATGACTCCATTTTTAGTTTTTTGTAAAAGAAAGATATTGAGGTGGCTATTTGTCTGTCTGTCCGCACTTTTTCTGTCCGCCCTCAGATCTTAATAACTACTGAGGCTAGAGGGCTGCAAATTGGTATGTTAATCATCCACCCTCCTATCATCAAACATTCCAAATTGCAGCCATTTAGCCACTGTAGTTTTAATTTTATTTAAAGTTAAAGCTAACCATAATCGTGCTTCTGGCAACGATGTAGGACGGGCCGTCACTTGGTCTTGGTAAAAGTTTCAGGGGCCGCAGTTCATACAACATTATACCGAGACCACCGAAAATATATCATCACCGAAAAATATATCTAATTTCTATGGCCTAGATTATACGCTGTAACGGCTGTACAGAAAACTCGGTTGTGGCAAAGTTTACTTGTTTTCGTTATTTCGACTTTCTTCGCCTCCTAGACCTCCTCTTTCCTTGGCGTTCATGCGCTCGAATCCTTTGTTCGTAGTTTATCATTTTGTAGTATAAGTTTGTTAGATAGGCGACTCTGCATCCTAGTCTAGTCGAGTATTTCCCAGACACAGTTTTTGTCATTTTTCTGTGGCTCTTCGCCTAGCTAGTTCTCTGACACTGATCTTGATGAGAATCTAATTCAGTCTGTTGACCTTTTGTTAAGAAATGTCATAGGTCAAGTGTGTAAATGTGCTTTATTTATCAACCATAAAATTCTTTTCCCAAAGGCCATTCTGTTACCCTTCTCCGTCCGAGTGGAATACTGTTCTCACATTTGAGTACAACTTTTGTCTCATGTTGGGAGGACTGAAATCCAAAGCAGTTCTCTCGCTGACCTCGTCTGTAGTTCTTCCGAAGTCGTCTCCCGCAGTAACGGGGACTCTGTCTTTTATTAGTGGTTCTATGGTTACTCATTTCTAAACATCTCTTAGATCAGTCATAATTGTAAAGTTGTTTTTCAGAACTGCATCGTTGTATAGTACGACCAAAGGCTTCGAAATTAGCTGTTTTAAAACATGTACATAGTTATTTGGAGAAGGGTGATATCTGTTAGCTGTAAAATGCCAGATACAGATGAGATCTTGACATCCTCTCTACTTTATTAAAGAAAAACGTTTTATAAATAGATTGAGCTGATTTCATTTGAAATCGGGAACGTTTCGCTTAGATTGATTTTTTCGCTGATGATGCTATTAAAACAATGAAATTAGGTGGTCATAAATATAGTCTACAGCCAGTTCTATGCTCTTACACCTAAAATGGATAGATTATTATGACTTCTAAGAGAATCATTATCGCTTCAACTTTTTCAACAAAATTGTAATTGTATGATAATATACTTACATTTTCTATATTTATCCGATAATTTTATTTTTTAAATCCTTTTTCGTAATAAGTGATCTTTTCTTTTAGAGGGGTTCATCTTCTGAATTGTGAGGATACTAAAATTCAGTGTTTAAGACATCCCTTCATTCCATTCACATTGATTTATGCAATGTTTGTTCAGTGTTTTCTTTTAATGATCAATGTAATAGTTTCCTTTTTTTTATTTCTTTTACAGCGCGGCAAGATCCCTAGACCTCCATAACTAGGAATCTCCAGGTTGGTGAGTACCTTGCATGCATAAAGATAATATTTGAATTTCGTTAAAAATGAGAGCTATTTTGAATGCATGTGAAACGGCTCATTTATGGTGAAATTGGACGGAATTTGAAATTTAAGAGGTCATGATTTCTTTGCCATTCTAATATTTTTTGTTTAATTGAAAATATAGAACGTCATAAAATCTTCCGTAAAATTAAGCATTACTAAAATAGAGTGTGACCAAAGTAAATATACATATGTAGACATATATATATATATATATATATATATATATATATATATATACATACACACAATTGAATGGCTGGTTCTATACTAATACCCTCGTGTGCGTCTGCATGACGGCGTAATCTCTCACTGACGAACGAGACCAGACCCAAAACCTCCTGACCAGGAGGCGCTGCACAGACGGCGGCGTTACCGCGGGTGGAGATTCAACAAGTCAATAGAGTGTCTTGCCAATCAATCTGGGGTCCAACCGACCAAGATGGCAGTCGTCGTCCTCATCGTCATCCGAAGCAAATATTCCTGACGCAAATATCCGATCATAACGCGGCCTTTAATATGCCGGGTGGTAGAGGGGAGGGGGGGATGGAAGGAAGGGTGGAAGGGAGAAAGGGGGGAAGGGGTCGATATAATGTAGGATCGAAGTAGATGGAGGAGAGGTGGGGGCTGGGTGGGGGGACCGGGATAATAGGGTGGATGTGAGTAGATGGGTGGTAGACGACAGGGGAGAAACGGGAGCCAAGAAAAAGAGGTGCCAACACTGCCAAGGAGAAAGAAAAGGAGTCTCTCTCTCTCTCTCTCTCTCTCTCTCTCTCTCTCTCTCTCTCTGTGGTGTATGTGTGCTACTGCAGGCTTGCCAACACAAACATGCTGGTAGCAGCAGCAGCAGCAGCAGCAGCACTGTCAACGCTGAACCCGTGTCATCGTCGGTCGTAATGATGGTTTATGTATACGCGCGGGACAGGGAAGACTCTTAACGAGCTGTCATACAACAACAGATATGATGGGTAAAACAGAGAGAGAGAGAGAGAGAGAGAGAGGACGAAAAGGGTGCAAAAATAATCTCGGGACCTGATGAATAATGATAGGCGTCGCGAGCGTCTTCTATTGATGGATTACTTGGACACTTGTGGGTTCGTGTTAGGCGATAAAAAGGACACTCGGAATCACCGTTGTGCGAAATCCGAGTGGCCTGTATCACTACGGAACGGGATGGCTCTATTTTCGTCATTAAATGATTAAATGGTAGCGAATGGAATCAGATGTTCAGACCTGCAGATGCAGCAGTGGGTGAAATCATACTAAGTGGTTCGCTAATGGGAGATAAGTTTAGAAGAGATATTTTTACAACCTCATGCTATAAAGTAAAAGTACACTATCTGTCATGTATTACTCATTTTAATTGTGTGTGTGTTTTTTTTAATCCAAGATTAAAGGTGACTTTAGCCATGTTTGAAATATATAATAAAAATTTATATATCATATATATAGATATATATATATATATATATATATAGATATATATTATTATATGCAATCATATACATACTTGTATATATATATAATATATATATATATATATATATATATATATATATATATTATATATATACATATATAGCCTATACATTCATACATACACAAACACACACCTACATATATAACTTGTCTACATGGCACCTCAAATCCTCCATCACCTCTCACTTATCCGCCATAAAAGTTTCCAGTTTAAAAGTCTCATTTGCGTCACTCGCAAGGAAGCATCTGTTAATGAAATAAGATTGTGTGCCTTTCACTTACAGGTTATAGCAGTCGAGCGACTCGACGCGTGTTTTTTTTTAATTTTTATTTTTAAATGAGAAAAAACTAGGTACTCTTAAAAGATGAGCTTTAGTAATATCTGTCTAGGAGCGTTGTCAAGCTAACAGCTTTAAAAGTGACCTTATAATAATGATTGTAGGCCCTCTTACGGTTGTTAGCACCCTTCCTTACATACATTGATTTATTATCCTTCCTTCAAAACAGTCCTCTTGTTATTTTAATCAGAAATCTCTTCTGTCACGAATCTTTCCCCCAAATGGGTCCCATCTTGACTGCAACCCTCATCTCATGGTTACTTTTAAAACTGTTAGTTTGGTAATACCTCTAGACAGAGTTCTCTACATTTCAACGTTTGAGAGTGTTTAGCATTTCTTCTGTTTGAAAATAACAAAATAAATCGCCGTTTCTCGACCTTTAGAACCTCCGTGTAAGATACATGACCATAAATTCCAGGTTTCTGGTGGCATGTAAATTTAATAGTTGCATAGGAGATCACTTTTTACATGCTCTATTATATGAGAGAATGCAATAGCGAATTGACTGAAAAGATTTTAGTGTCGACAATGTCCGTTTTAGAGAAAGAATTCTAATGAGAAGTTTTCAGCTTTTTAAGAGATGTTACGGTTTTATTAATGTCTGTGACAGCGAGATGGCTGTTATAACTGCCATCTCGTTTTCACAGACATTAATAAAACCGTAACGTCTTTTAAAAGTTGAAAACTTCTCATTAGGATTCTATCTCTAAAACGAACATTGTCGATACTAAAATCTCTCGAGTCAATTCACTACTAGATTCTCTCTTATAGACCACGTAAAAAGTGATCTCTTATGTAACCATTAATTCATATACCGCCCAAAAGCAGGATTTTATGGTACGTTATGTATATTGCATGGAAGTTCTAAAAGTCCGAAAACGAATTTTGTTGTTGTTGTTGTTATTGAGGGAGATCAGGAATAGTTAGTCATGAAAGAAAAGTTACGATTTGAGTAATGTCCATTTCGGTGGCACATCAGTTATAAGACGAACGGATTAAAATATGATATATCGGGTGATCTTGTAACACCTATGGGGTCTTTCCGTTCCTAGACTGACAATGATGAATCCAGTAACCTTGAGATTAAGGCTTTGGAATTTTCTTCCTGCTTCCGTTTTTCCAGGAACTTTGCAATCTCCCTTACCTACTGAAGCTGATTTGGCGCTTCCCTCTTGATTAAGCTACACTCTGCCTTAGAAAGAGAGAGAGAGAGAGAGAGAGAGAGAGAGAGAGAGAGAGAGACTTGAAAAATTTCAGATAGATAGAATGGAAAATCCATTAGTAAGGAAGTCCTTCAACATTCAGTAAGTTAAAGTGCTTGTAAGATAGCGGTGAATGGCGCAGTATGTAAGAGGGATCGACGCATTGCTGGTGAGTATTTTGTGTGTGTGTGTATAACAGCTGATGTCAAGGGGTTTTTCTGCACAGCGGTTTCATTCACGAATCTGTAGTTAAAGTATGAAATGGGCTGTCGTCGTTACCATGTCCGTTCTCTGTGGCTAACCAACGTCTGGGGTACATTATATAATATATATATATATATATAGATATATATATATATATATATATATATGTGTGTGTATGTATGTATACTATATACACACATATATATATATACATATATGAATACAGATATGTGTATAATATATATATATATATATATATATTTTTTATATATATATATAATATATATATATATATATATATATATATAATATCATACATACATTTATACAAGTACACACACATATAAAATCATTCTCATCAAAGGAGAGCGCAATCGAAAGAAAGGCTTCTTCAAGCTCCCCCACGCCGCTCGACCGTCCACACGCATTGGCGCACCCGTCCACCGCACGCAGTTGCTTTTGTGTATCGGTTCTCAAATCGAGTTCGCGATCTATCTCTCCATCGTCGATAATAATAATCCCGAGAGCGCTTCCCCCTTTTCTTTTGCAATTCATCCGTTTATCTTATCTCGCATCGCACTTCCCTAATTATTTTATCGCGGGTCTTCTGATGCGCGAACGATTTCCCTGGCATTTTTTCCGCGGAATTTGTTCATCCTTCTCTTCTCTTTGTGTGTCCACCCATTCAGGCGAGGCGGCGACCCCTTTTCTTATTCTCCTCCTCCTCATCATCCTCCTGCTCCTCCTCCCTTTTTTTTTTTCTTTTTCCATCATCATCATCATCTCATTATCACGAGTTACTTTTATCCTCAAGTTAATGTCATCTTCATATCTGGTCGCTCCGTTTCCTCTCCTCCTTTTTTCGTTCCTTCTTATTCTTCTTATTCATATTTGCGTTTCTTTCGCCCCTTTTCTCTCTCTCTTGTTATCCTCCCCCGGTGTTTTATTTTCTCCTTATTTACACTCGCTGGTCATCGGTTCTCTTTGTGGCTTCTCTCTCTCTCTCTCTCTCTCTCTCTCTCTCTCTCTCGTTTTTCCTCATTTTTTTTATTTCTCGCTTTACCTAATATTGACTCACCCCTTTTGTTGGGAGCTATTTCTGTTTTATTTTGGTTAAAGATTATGTATTCTCAAAGAGTTCTCTCTCTCTCTCTCTCTCTCTCTCTCTCTCTCTCTCTCTCTCTCTCTCTCTCAAAAAAATCCTTAATTCAGATTATATTTTTTTAGTATGAAGTGTGTGTATATATATATATATATATATATATATATATATATATATATATATATATATATACATACATATATACACGCATATACTATATAAGTGTGTGTGTGTGTGTGTGTAAGTGTATGTCCGCGCATCTGTATGTATGGATATGCGTTCTGCTTGTGTGTGTGTGTGTGTCTGTGGATGTACAGATATTATCTCGCTGATCGCCAGTACCCCAGCTGTCAGTCACTGTCTCTTTATCTGCTCATGAATACTTCAGTATTTTCTCTTATCAATTCCTGAAACCCTTTTCGACTTCATTCTTAATCCCGAAGTGTTTTCTTATAACACTTTTCTTCTTTTTGGTCTCATTGATGAATAAATTGATGGTTCATGAAATAGGATTTGCTCAGTCTCTTCTTTGGCGTCCAGATGGTGTTTCAAAAAATGACCAAAATATTAACAGTAATACTTCCATACAGGAAACGCCTTATTTAGGATTATTTTTTTTAGGTAGACGTCGACGGAATGGTAGCGTAAGGCTTCAATTCAAAATAATTTTGTGGAAATGAGGTTGAATGAAAACCATAGAAATTTATAAATGGCAGGCCTCGTTCTCTAGTCGGTATAAACATTTACTCCTGATGTGAAGACGGAGTGACCGTCAACAAACACGTCTTGACATATACATTAGTAACTGTCATAAACTGTTGCAGACATATATATCAGTTGTTTATTTATATATATCTATATATATATATATATATATATATATATATATATATATATATATATATATATATATATATCTATATATATATAAAATGTGTGTGTTGGGGGGGGGGCGGGCGGGCTGGGGGTGTTTGTATGCATGTATACACAATGTAAGTAAACATATATATATATATATATATTATCTATATATATATATAATATATATATATATATATATATACACACACACATATATATATATATATGTGTGTGTGTGTGTGTGTGTGTGTGTGTATTAGTAACTGACACAAACATTGTCAAAAAATAAAAATTTTATTAAACCCCAAGGCATCAACCCCATCCCCCAATTCAATGAACTGTGATCGTAGCAAGGCAAGACGATCAACATGAATGTAACTTCAAATCTATCAAATGATTCCACAAAGTTTGTGAGAAAACACGAGTGATAAATATCTGTCGGCAGGAGAGATCCTGAACAGGTGTGCGCTAGATGCTTCCCAGGCGGTCTTCAAGAACTGTTTATTGGTGTTACCTGAACATATTTGCTTACACGAGCAAATTGGTGGGAAAGTATATGTTTTTCATTAAGGGGAAAATGCTCTCTCTCTCTCTCTCTCTCTCTCTCTCTCTCTTTTATGAGTACTAGGGTACCACATGAATGCCTTCAACACCTTCTCAAGTTCCTCTCTCTTCTTTTCTCTTGCCACTTCACCAATTTTGCTCTCTCTCCAAATTAACCCATTTTCCTGCCTCCTCCTCCTCCTCATCCTCTCCTCTCTCTCTCTCTCTCTCTCTCTCTCTCTCTCTCTCTCTCTCTCTCTCACGTGGCGCACCTGAAGTGATGGCTCTATATTTACCTTGTCATTTACATCATTAGCTTCCACCTGAGTTTCTTGTTTTCAGTTGCATATTCATAGCCTCGTTTGTACCTTTCCCATTTCGGTAAAGAAATGGGCCTGGACGTGTTATTATTAGGGTTATTATTATTCCAATGGGGTTGGGAGAGGGATGGAAAGAGGGAGAGGGGAGATAGTGGATGGGAGCCGGGAGCGTTTGTTGCCATCTTACAATGTTCTGGGGTAGTTCATTTCGTCACTTGAAAAGGAGAATAAGGTTATCGTATTGGTGTTTCATTTTTGGGGGGGAGGGGGCTGGTAGGTTTGTAGGGGTGGGCCCGGAGGCGTTTGGTCGGATGGAATGAAGAGGTGTGGAAGGAAGGAATGAATGGATGAACATTTTTATTCCGATAAGGTAAAATATATGCGTATGTATGTGTAGCATATATATATACACATACATACATGCATAATATATATATATATATATATATATATATCATATAATATATATATTTGCGTGTGTGTGTGTGTGTTGTGTATAGAAAGAGAGAGATGGAATTTTTTCATCTTTTCTACTTTCATCCAGAGAAAATATTTGCAGAGAGATAGAGATAGAGGAGGAGGGAGGAGAGAGAGAGAGAGAGAGAGAGAGAGAGAAGAGAGAATAGTTTTCTTGTATTTCCCCTTATCAGTGTTTTCCTGGCTCACGCTCTTACTAAAAGCAATTCTGCTGTTATTGCTACTGTACTTTTATGAGAACGAAAGAATGACATATAATGATCACATAACAAGAAGATAAACAAAAGTCGATTTAGACTGAATTAATTAATTTGTTGACAACTCGACAAAGATTTCCATGTAACATGCCTTTATTTCACATGGATTTATGCGTTTTTTCAAAATGAACGCTTATCTTCGAAAATTATTCAGTTGAATTGTCACGTACGTCTCATATCCGTTTCTAGAACGCTGTCTATCTAAAGGAGTACCTGAACATCATCACCGTCTTTCAAAAACGATTCATTGAGGTTCCGACATTATATATATATATATATATATATATATATATATATATATATATATATATATATATGTGTGTGTGTGTGTGTGTGTACGTAACTATACACACATACGCACACACACACGCAACATTATATATATACATATATATATAGTATATATATATATATATATATATATGATATATAATATATATATTATATATATATATATATATATATAGAAATATATATATATATGTTACATTTACATTTATGAGTGTGAATTATCTCTTTTAGAAATTGGAAGAGAGAGAGAGAGAGAGAGAGAGAGTGAGGGGGGGGAACTAGGAGTTGGGAGCTATTTGGATAATGTCAGACGTCAAACATCATAATAATAATAAAAAAAATCGCTGGCTCGCAGTGCGAAACTGAATGTTGAGAGAGGCATCGCCATAATCAGACGCTTAAAATTGTTACGATGCCGCTGACATGATTCACTGCAAAGCCTAAGATCACCTGAGGTCGCAAAGCCAACGGTTTTGTGACCGCAAGGCCTTTTCATAATCCCTTCTGGGCGTCACAAGCACCCGGTTGCGATGACGTCACCGCATCGCTCACGCCTCGCTGGGGTGAAGGGCCGGGCGCATGATGGCACGTGCGGTTTAATCCGCTGAGGAAAACATTGCTCCCTTTTTAATAACAGATTAGAGAATGTTATGGGGATGTTATTAAACAAAGGAGGAGACGCACGTCATTAAGAAATTCCGCAGTGGTTAAGTACGACCCATTAGTTGTGTAAACAGTCGAGCTGTAAAGATGGAAGCGAAGCGATTCGGTTTTGGCATTAAGATCCCCCCTTGTCGAAAATTATGGAAGACCAGTTCTGAAGCAAAAAGTATAAGAGTGGAAATCAAAGACTGGTACCTTTGTCTCTTTCCCTCTATCTCCCTCTTTAGTTTAATGTATGTATGTATGTATGTATGAATGTGTGTGGGGAGGTGGGGGGAGGGAAGTTGTTGGCAGACCAGCTTTCCCCCAACAGTTATGACAGGGTAGATAGCAGTGCCAGTCCTCTTCATCTGTATCCAGATATTAGTGAATCGGCCTTTTAAGAACCATCTCGACTTATGACAATTTTTCCACAGAAAATCTAGACTTTGTGATAATGTAAACGTTGCGTTTTTCTAGAGTTCTTTCCTAAATTGCATTTTCATTTCTCGTTCAACACGAGCGAAGAACCAGACGACAAAGCTAAAGTCATTTCCTGGTTTATGCAATCTCCGATAACATCTTTGTTTCAATGTTTACATTTAGCGGTATGATTCTCTCAGGGAAAGTAAGCTCGGAGAGAGAGAGAGAGAGAGAGAGAGAGAGAGAAAATACTTTTGATGATATGATGCCATCAGCAGTGTAAATTTTGGCAAGACTTGCAAATAAGACCAGAATCCCCTTTATAATGTCCGTACTCAAGCGCACACACACACACACACACACACACACACACACACACACACTCAAAGTGTCGAAATCTGTGATGCTCTGTTCCTCTGTGATGCTCTGTTCTTCTATTGGCTTCCGTAAAGGCCATTCGAGTTCCTTTTGAAATCAGGAAACGTCTAGAAACCTTCGTAATGAAAATATTATTCAATTACTGTTTGTTGCAGTTATATAAACCTTAGATATGTTAACCTATGCATTTTCTGTTAATTGCCTCAGTCTTCACCTAGCCTGTTTTTAGGTGAATCGACAATCTGAAATTTATCTAAACAGTAGGGACAGGATGCAACTATTACAAATAACATCAACTCTCAGGAAGATGTAATTATTAAATATTACAGCAAACCGAAGTTTATCTGAACAGTAGGCACTGAAAGAAGCAATTACCAAGTATAAGGAAGTCGTGCAATTGGAAGTTTGGAAGTTCAGGCGAAGGCGCAATACATTACTACCCTAGTACTATTCTCCTCGACTTTTAATACATTTTTGTGTGTTTGTTAATTTATTAATTAATTTTTTGTAATACATGGGGTCTCTTCCTTCTGTATTTCCCTTTACCTCTTCTTACTTCTTCCTAATGAACACCATATAATCTTTGGAAGCTTGAATTTCAAGTCAATGCTCTCTGTTGGCTTGTTCCATTTGAGTAGGTTTCATCTTCTGAATAATAATAATAATAATAATAATAATAATAATAATAATAATAATAATAATAATAATAATAATAATAATAATAAATCTCCAAATGGAGAAATAAATCCACAGGTATGTAAATGTACATATATTTAAATTTAAAAACACCAAGGAAAGCTTTCGGGAATCTGTTCGGTTCCCCTTTTCAATCACATTGAGGAGTAGAGAACCGAACAGATTCCCGAAAGCTATCCTTGCTATTTTTAAATTTAAATATATGTACATTTACATACTGTGGGTTTGTTTCTCCAATAATAATAATAATAATAATAATAATAATAATAATAATAATAATAATAATAATAATACATCAACTCTCGGTAAGATGTAATTATCAAATATTTCAGCAAACCGGAATTGAGCCAAACTGTAGGCACTGAAAGATGTAAGTATCGTGTATTATATAAGGCTACGGCGACATATGCGTCGTCTGAAACGAGATATTCTCTGCCTCAACCTTGAGGTTGCTGGGTTCGTCAACCCCCTAACAACTCCAGTGCCTTATTTCACTTCGTGTCGCAGCTGCTGCTTGTTAAATAAGAACTTTGGAAACATTAGCAAACTACAGAAAATATGTCATTCCATTATTATTATTATTATTATTATTATTATTATTATTATTATCATTGTTGTTGTTGTTGTTGTTGTTGTTGTTTTTTACATTGTTGTTGGACTGCGTGGTTCATTACAGAGGAGAAGGTTGATAGAAGTATATGCAATTTTATGTCTCTAAATTTCTTATTCCATTATTATTATTATTATTATTATTATTATTATTATTATTATTATTATTATTATTATTATTATTATTATTATTAGTTATTGCACTGCATGGTTCGTTACAAAGTAGAAATTTAACAGAAATTATTTTAAGTTTGTCGTAAAATTTCTCATTCCAATTTTTATTATTATTATTATTATTATTATTATTATTATTTTATTATTATTATATTATTATTATTATTATTATTATACTGAAAAGTGCAAAAATACCATTACTTTGCACAATAATATCCTACAAAAAAATATTGCCCATTGGTGGAGGAAAAAAGGCCGGAGGTCGAATCGAAAAACAAAAAACAAATTAGGTGGCATGCTTTCCTCATATTGATGCGAACATAAATGATGAGCGGAGTTGGCAAAATGCGCAGAGATGACGGGCAAAAGCTTACATCTGTCTGGCAATCCTACCTGCCGGGAATGGGGCACAGCGCCAACTTCAGTCGGGCCAGCTAGGTACACAGGTGAATTTCCGCTCTTCTTGTCCTTTTGCGCCATTTCTGCGGTTCCAATGGAAGCCTATATCTCTTTTTAATCTCTACTGGGGTCTCTCTCTCTCTCTCTCTCTCTCTCTCTCTCTCTCTCTCTCTCTCTCTGTTTGCTTAGGGTATTTTTATTCATTTATTTATTTTGCCATTGTGAATCCAATTGGAACATTTTATAGGTGGAATTTATATGTCACTTATTTTTCAGATTTTTAGCCCTCATAAGTCTCTCTCTCTCTCTCTCTCTCTCTCTCTCTCTCTCTCTCTCTCTCTCTCTCCGGATTTGCTTAAGGTACTTATTTTTCAGTGGGAATCCTGTTGTAATATTTTATAGGTGGGTTGTACATGTTCTTTCCTTTTTTGGTTTTTATCCTTCGTAAGTTGTCTGTACTTTTATTCTGAAAAAGTTATTCGTTATTATTTAAAGGCTTTTATGTTGGACCCTCACACAAGAGCGACAAGTGCAACAACGGCAATAACCACTGTAATAAGTACTATTACTACTACCAGTATTTATCTAGTACTTACTCAAAAATTAATGTATTGGTAGTATCCAAGTTAGTGGTAGAAACAGAAAGTACTGCATCAAGAAGAAATGAGTTACAACACATATTCATTAATTAAACGGAGATTTTTTGTGTATTAAAAAATTAAAGAACCTATATTGCTTAGTCAAGATTTTTCTTTATTTTTTAACGAATAGACGAACTTTTATTACAAATAAAGCACGGCTGGAAATACTGACTTTTTTGTATTGAAAATTAAAAACAATGTTGATGTAAGTTTATTCTTAGAAATGTGGTATTTCGTGATGAAGACTTGCTGTGAATAAACTTGATCTTAATTGATATCAAACGTAAGACCGTATCGATTATATTAAAGATCTGTAAATTACTGTTTTGAACTTCATCTCTGTTGCCGATACCATGAAGGAAATGCAACGCAAATTATTTGTAGAGTGGCTGTTCAGTTCTGAGAGTTCAAATGTATTTATTATCTGTAAATCTTTCAAAGTGTCTTCCCTGGGTAAATATTTTTTGGCCATTTATAATGCAGCCTTTAACGATAGGCTGGTTCGGTTGTCAGCTAGAAACATAACCAAGATGAGTGTTGTTTTGGTTTTTTTGAAATCTTAATATCGAAGTTAATTGCCGAATTTATCATAGCCTTATTATAACGTTTAATTATTTATACATAGAGTAATAAACAAACGTTCATGAATTGTAAAATGAGGGTGAATATACGTCATATATTAAGATATATATCGTGATAAACAACCTTAAAGTAACTTTGACTTTAAATGTTATTATTCAGTTTTAAATAAGGAAGACGTATTTAAATTCAGTTTTAAATACGGAAGACGTATTTCAATTCAGTTTTAAATAGGGCAGATGTATTTAAGTAATTGAGAATTAGGTAAAATCAATAGAGGAAAATATCAACACGACCATCAGACTTCACAAATATGTAAACTAACACAAGCACAGTAAACCAGTGATAAGGACCATTAATAGATTCTCCAGCAATCATATCCTCCCTCCCTAAGGCATGCGGCCGTCTCCCCCCCACCCCCACCCCCAACTAATCCTCCCCAACAGATCTCCCATGAAGTACCCCCACCTCATACCCCCACCTCCGAATATTTTCTGTGCCATGCCCCCCATCCATCCATAACCCTCTACACCGCATACCATTCCCATCTCACTCTCTTCCCCATAACCTTCCAATACCCCTTCACCCTTTCCCATGCGGTACCCCAACATAGAAGATCCTCCCCCCACCCTACCCCATCCCATTATCTCCAACCCCCCCCCCCCACCCCCCCCATCTCCCTTGCGTCTCAATGCCCCTTCCAAGGCATCTGCCTGCCACATGGTCACTATTTCTGAATCTCCATTTTTCAACATCATCATCTTTATCTCGAAGCCTCTCTGTTGGTTCAGCCTCGAAGCACCACCTTCAGTTCACGCTGGCTTCTTTGTTTCTTTGTTATTATTATTATTGTGGACATTTGGTATTATAATTAGGATTCTTTTTGTATAACTATTTTCATTAATATTGTTATAGCTATTAAATTACAGGAAATTTTACGATACAGATAATTGAGTGTCATCTGGCCTGATAGTAGACGTCCTTAACACAAAGAAACCCACACAGGAAGAGAGAGAGAGAGAGAGAGAGCTTCATGCATTCCTCTATGTAATCTCTCTTACTCTTACTCTGAAGGAGCATAAATCTTGGGTAACACTTGACACAGGCCGCGTGTCAAATGTGCCACGTGGTCGCCAGTGTAGTATCTTTATGGCATGAGTCGTCTTTGTTTCCTCTGCATATTATGTGTATATTATACTCATAATATGCATAATATTATACATTATTGTACTTCATAGCACGCCACTCCGAGTACCTGGCCTCGGAGAAAGGAAGCTATCCAGATGTAACAGCGACTATTTTAGAGTCCCAGAATGCTATCTTGACTAATTGTGACATTACTCAAGTCCAATACTATTTTCCTGACTAGGCCACTATAACCCCGAACGGGTCAGTGCTGTTATTCTGATTACCTGCTAACCATTTATGAGTTCAAGACTCCTATGTTGATTAACCGGAAAACCTCCAAGTTTCTAGACAACTGTACCAATTACCTCATCGATTAAGAGCCGTTTGAACCGCCTGACAAGTATCATAACCCTCTAATTGGATTGCTAGACATCTACTTTAACTGACTAATAGTACAGAAGAGGTACAAATTACGATGCTAACTGGCAAGAGAACACTGGCCTGTTTGTACTATAATTCTAATTACCATTTGAATGTTAGTCATCTCCGACATCCTTTCAGCCTTTAAAATTCGGGTTTTATAACCTTCTACGTTTATAATTCTCAGAGTTGTTACAATTATTACCAACTGTTTTATGTTTCCCCTTGTAGCTTCAGCCAAGCTCTGAATGATAGTTTGTGAACACTTAATATATGATCAGAAATTCCATTCCATCTATGTCCTTCCTCCCCCTCCCCCATTAACTGTGTAAGTTGTACTGGCCATAGCATTTTCCACTAAACCCAGTTAGTTGGGGCTCACAACGTACTCTTAAATTTGCTTTATTTAAATTGTCAGAAATTTTTCTGAAGGGTAAATGGAGCTTTGCAGCAATTCTGTCTTTTGTTATTGTTTTCTGTCATTACGTAAAATCGCCGTAAAGCACAAAAAATGCGCGCTCGCGCAAACACATGTACACGCAGACACACATACTTTCTGACAAAAGAATCTTTGATTAATGAATATATATGCATATATACAGGGTGTAACACGAGTTTGTGCAAATATGTCGAGAATTGAAAGAAAAGGTCACTCCGAGCAGAAAATGTTCTATAAAAATATGCATTTTAAGGCTTCGTTTGTCGGTGAGGCGAATTTTTAAAATAACCGGTTTTCCTTAACGCTGCCCTCGGCTAACATGGCGTGCGCGATGTCTGAGTAGTCATTTAATTATGAGTTTTTTCCAGCAGGTTTTTGAAAAATGTTACATTACAGTCCCTTCAATAGTAAATCAGTAGTGTAAATGTCACGGAATTGTTGAATCCGGAGTCAGGACTAGGCCTATGCTGAATGAGTGATAATGACAGCAATCATGATGACGAGGGAATGCAGGTACGGGGTTGCTGCACTTTGAACAACGTCAGCTTTTTTACCACTTTCGCTTAATGCATGAATATACGTACTACCTTTTTCAGGAAAGACTGAAGAAAGTGAATTTTCCATAATGTTCTCATTTTTTTTCATCTGACAGAGATGAAAGCATTTTGTTAAGTGTGTTTTTCCCTTCGACTGGTGTATAATGAATACTTTTGATGGAGAGCGAGAGATTTTTTAAAATACGTTTGAAATCTTTGATCGGTGTTTAATGAATAGGCCTATCTTTGATGGGGAGGAGATTCCATTCGGTTTCCTTTTCTTTCCTTTTTCGGATTCCAGTGAACACCATTGACGGAGAGGGAGAAGGTTTCACTGATACTTGCATTTTTACCCTTTGTTCAGTATCTAAAGGATACATTTGATTTGGAAGTATTTTATTCACATCCCATCTGCCTAATCGCTGATTTCCTTTGTTAATGACAGTGGAATTCATTGTTGCAAAACCCATAAATAAACATCATATCTGCATATTCCACAGTGCTGGAACGGTAAGGCATTGTCTCCTATTTCTTACTCACAAAATGAATTGGGAAACTGACCATTGTAACCCCAACACGCTCTTGACGGAAAAGCGAGCAAGAGTAACAAGTGAAGTGACCATCCTCCTTCCCTCCCCATAGCCGTGGTACTCCGACATCCCATGCGTGCACGCCATCTTACTTGCCCATTTAATGGTAATGGTTATTTTTGAAAAGTCGCCTCACCGATAATGACAAACGAAGCCTTAAAATGCATATGTCTATAGAACATTTTCTGCCCAGAATGACCTTTTCTTTCATTTCTCGAAATACTTGCATAAACTCGTGTTACACACTGTATACTTACACCCATTTATAATATGTATATATTAAATATATATATATATATAATATATATATATCTTATTATATATATATTAATATATATAATTAATAAAATATTAAATATTATAAATTACCGCCACACACATTTATATATATTTTTTTATATATATATATCTTTAAATATATATATATATAATATATTTATAATATAATAAAATAAAATACACCCCACATTTATTATATATATTTATATATTATATATATATATAAGATATTTATAATATTCACATTTATATAATATATATATATATTGTACATCGGGAGCGTATATTATTGTATACATAAAGCGGAGAAACTTATCCGAGACTGCCCTTAAATTAAGCGTGCCTCTGCCAGCGCAGCGGAGCCAAATACAATTGTTAGCATTACAATTCTGAATTAATTTCTTCCTCGCAATTACAGTCATATCACTCACAAACAATTGCTGTTGTGAATAGTTTATGTCTCGAAGTTGAAGGGAAACGTAGTTAGATAGATTTATTCATAAATGTCTACGGTCTAATCTACTCACATTTCACTTGGGTAACCATAGGTTCCCGTTCCCGTATTGTATATGCAATGAAATCCTGTTATTCATCATTTTGCAGAATACGATGCAGCCGTCCCTATGCTAAGAGAATTTCTGTAATATTATAATAGACGCATTCATGTATGTATATATATATAGTATATATTGGTGAAATCTACAGTATATGCATTATTTGTCTATATTTATCTTATACAAATCGCATCTTCAATTTAATCATATATCCACGCTTTGATTTTAATGGTTTTCTGTAAAAATTCATCTGCCACCATTGATATGAAGGATATTTTTTAGGATAATTATGGATATACGCCTTGATTTATACGTTGTCCTGATATCGAACACTTTTTATTGTGTTTGCAGAACAACTTTTTATAAATATCATTTATGAAATATGATGATTTATGTTACATAACGGCTAGCCTGTCTCAGACACATTAACACAGGTAGGGAAAATGCAGCTACCAAAACTATAACTTGCTGTTGATTATATATATATATATATATATATATATATATATATATATATATATATATATATATATATATATATCATGTATTACATATATATACTATATAATATATTATTATTATATATATATATAGATATATATATATATATATATATATATATATATATCTACATATATGATATGTTTATATATATATATAGTATCATAGATATAGATATATATTATATATATATATATATATATATATATATATTATATATATAAATATATATATATATATATATATATATATATCTATATATATATATATATATATATATATGTATATATATATATATAGTAATATATATATATATATGTCATATGTATATCATATATATATATAATATATATATATATATATGATATATATATAATAGTATATATATATATATATATATATATATATATATAATGTATGAAAGATTTGAACACTGTATGTTGACGGAACTTATAATTTAGATATTATTCATCTTTGGAGGTTGGTATATTATGTAATGTTGCCCGTTGTTTGCTGAAATTATAAACTTTCATCTCATACATATCCATAACAGGCGATTTTCGATCTTAAGCCAAATTCTTTGATGACAAAGTGTCCCCTGACCCTTCCAAATTCTTCCATGAACTTTATTTTTAACACCATCCCTCTCTCAAAGTTTGGCTTATTTTTTAATTATATTCTTGTTGATAATGAGATTTTTCTAATCCAGTGAATTATACGTCTCATTATGTCCCATTCTACAACATATACAAATCGTTGTTAGTTTTCTATTTTGAAAATTTTATTGGAAAGCAACTGTTATATATAGATTGACCTGAAATAATGGTTTCATTATTTCTCATATATCCAGTAACGTTTTCTTTTGTTAATTTAACTTTGATCACTGAATGCACTAATTCACGAGATGATGGACAAAGTAAATTATAAACATTTAGTCCTCATTGTTTAACTAACTCACGAAATGATAGACAGACGAAACATAACGGACTTGGTCGAAATATTTCAGCTAATTCGTGAGGTAAACATTAGTTCAAAAGAATTCAACTCATTCGTGAGATGATAGAATTGACCTGAATGAGTATTGTCATGAAAGTTAATTAGTATTAGATTATTGACAACGACCATTGATCGTAATAGTGGGGATTATGGAGATTTTCATAATTAATTTACGCTGAAAATAATGGAACAAAAGGTATTGAAAGACCTCCCACCTTTATTGCTCGTCTTTGTAATTGTTACAGAAATGTTCAGAATTAGAGAGGCATCCTCGAATTAAGAATTTAATCAGAAATCTCACGTATATTTCCGCTACCAACAGATAAGGTATTTGAAAGTGTGTCTGACTCCTGTTTTCTATAGACAGAGAACTTATCTAAACGACTCATATAGCATTAGAAACAGAAAAATATTCTAAGATATAAGTATTTTAAATTTTCCCCCTAATTCCAGTCGTATATTAAGATAGTTATTTCCAGTAACTTGGGTACACTTTTGAAGAATAATGTACTCGTAACGTCCAAAGTGCAGCAAAAAAGGGGGGGGGGGGTCGAGATGACATGTACAACGAAAAAGACGTTACGTCCTGTCCAGGAGCGCGGCAGAATATACCTTCACTCCTCATACATGTACACAGGCCAACGGTAGGAGAAGAATGGCCCAGACTCGAAGACGGCAAGGCTGAACTTGGAGTCAGTTTTCCGTAGCTAGCTATGTTACGCACAATGAAAATACATGGAAAATGTTTCATTTTTCAATAACAAGGGATGGAAATACATAGAAGATTTGGATATTTGTACTGCCAGAACCTCAGTTTCCGCTTTGAAATAAATAAGGTGTATGGCACTTTGTTAAACAATGGATATTTAGTAAAATAGAGTTAGAATTATTTGAATTTGTACCGCGATATCAGCCATAAGTGAGAATAGCAATTAGTTTCAATGCTTTTGGTACAAGGACATGGACCTATAGACTGAAACAAAAATTATTTTAGCCCTCAATTTCAGTAGATGAAATTCATAACACAAATATAAGATTTTTGAGATAATATACATCAGGCTTTTACTAGTGAACTAGACTTTAATAATGAAAGTCGGCCGGATTTTAGAAAAATCTTGCATTGAAGATTTTAGGTAAATATCTTTTTTTTTTCGTCATGTACATACATCATGTGAGCCTAAATCAGCATCATCATGTGACCCGGCTCTCTCTCTCTCTCTCTCTCTCTCTCTCTCTCTCTCTCTCTCTCTCTCTCTCAGAAAATTCCCTTTGTCTTCTAAGCAAACAAATTACCCCTTGGCAATAAACAAGCAGACAGCCGCTATCAATAACTCTTGTATTGGTTGGCCATACGGAGACCATCCGCTAGGCGAGAATCTTTCATGTTACCTTTCTCTCTCTCTCTCTCTCTCTCTCTCTCTCTCTCTCTAAGACCTGATTGATTCTTTAGCTTTTGTTTATAATCATGGTGTCACGTCCGAATCACGTTCAACCTCCTTGCATTAAAGGGGTTTATTTATCATCTGGAACGTCTCGTCTCATCGTAGGCTATATTCTCTTTGGTCTGTTTTCTCAGCGGTATTTAATGTTTGTTAGGTTGCCGTTATCAAACTCGACGTAACAATCAAGGTTCTCTTGTCATTCAAGGTTTTGCAACCGAAAACAAATCATTTCTGTTTATTTAAGGTTTAGTAAATAAGGTCTTGTTTGTGTATTTTGTGTCTGTGTACGTTATAAGGTAGACAGTTTGGTCACACTAGATGGAAATCTAAACCAGCTGAAACTGGTGAGTGAGTTTATGTGGAATTTATAAATAAGAGAGAGAAAGAGAGAGAATCTTTGCTTTCGGCAACAAAGTTGAAAGGAAATGGTGAGTTCGCCTCTGTTATTTAGTTAGTTACTTTGTTTGTTTGCGCCCCTGTCTCTTTCAGCAGTGTGTTTATAAAAACTTTATTGAATGATTTCAATTCCAATCGAAGCTTTTGCAATGCTTGTCCTTGGCCCAAGGAAGAATGAATTTGATTTTCAAAAACAAAACAAAAATCCACTGGCAGATTCGGGATTTTTCTCTTGAATGTTAGCGGAAAAAGTCGATGATGACTTTCAGGAATTTTTGTGAGAGAAGTTGCGTTTTATTTCCAAATGGATGCTGATACATATGCAAATCTCGGGTTTGTTTTTATTTCATTTCTAGATTTTGACGATGGCTGCTGAGACATGTTTTTATTAGATTTCAGTGAAAGGTTGTTAAAGGCTGCACCATATGTCAGTGAAAAGCTGGTTTGATTTGGAGGTGGATTCTGTGATGGATGGAAATACAGGATCATTTTCCATTTTCCTTTTCAAGGAGAAAAGGTAAGCTTATGGGGTTTGTAGTTTTCTGTAAAAGAAAATCATTGAGATGGCTTTGTGTGTACGTCCGCACTTTTTATGCGCTCCTTCAGATCTTAAAAACTACTAAGGCTAGAGAGCTGCAAATTGGTATGTTGATCATCCACCCTCCCAACATCAAACATAACAAATTGCAGCCCTCTAGCCTCAGTAGTTTTTATTTTAGTTAAAGTTAAAGTTAGCCATGGATCGTGCGTCTGGCACCGCTTTAAGTATCATCCGCCGACACATCTTCACTTGACCGCATCTGGGTAGCAATTGACCGCTGCCCTGTTGTGGCTGAGAGTTTCACACTGCAACACATCGAGTTTCATAAAACGTTATTACGCTGTACAGAAAACTCGAATGAGCTGAAGAAACCTCGGCGCAATCTTTACTTGTTTTTATTATTTTCAAAAGATGGTAGTTAAGTTTTGCAATTATTATTTCTGATGACTTTCTTGGGAGTATGAGCATCGTGTTTTCTCGTTGAAAGTCACACCTTCAAAGCAATATCTACTGATAAAAGTTTATTTTTTTTATCAATGCTTCCTTATGCATATATGTGTTCTCTCTCCTCTCTCTCTCTCTCTCTCTCTCTCTCTCTCTCTCTCTATGGCTTCTTAGTACAATGTTCGATCCAACAACCAGGCAGGAATGAATCGGCATGACTTCGTTTCTCCCTGAATCTATTTTACCTCTGTTAAGTTCGTTTTAAATTTATACCCAGATGTCACTTGACCGTTGTGCGTTACAGAAGAAAAGAGAGAGAGAGAGAGAGAGAGAGAGAGAGAGAGAGAGAGAGAACAAATTGTCATCATATGGAAAGCGTTAGACCTTCGGAGAGGTAATCCATACCCTCACAGGGTGAAGCTATTCGTGACATAGCCTTGAAATATGCTCTAAGCCTTGAAATATGCTCCATAGAGCAGTGTAACGTTATTTCTTTCAAAACTAAGTTTAAAATTAGACCATGTAACTTCAGCATATAAAGTGGCAAGGCACCGGAATATTCAGACACCTTTAATTTATTCATTAATTTTATACTCATAAACACTGGAATGATTCGGCAAAACAAACTGGCGTCGAAACTAATATGGTCAACGATGTTGTTACGAGTTCTTCCAGCCTTCATAAAACTTAGTCCCTGGGGATTCCCTTTTGAGGACGAGCGAGCATCCTCTGGGCCCCTCAGTCCCTCGAAAGAGGGGTCCTTCGTCCTGTCAAAGCTAGCCGACCGAAGGGGTGGGGATGGGGCGGGGAAGGGGTGGACTCATAAAGGAATCTTCAAGGAATTCGGGAAGTCCTTTGACCAGAGTCGTCTCCTAAAATGCTGCACCCCCTTTCTTGGGACCCGGACCGTTTATTGCTGCAGTTCGTTCCCTGGTCTGCAACATTGCATTGCAATCTGTCCTTTTCCTTTGAATTGAGTTTAAGTGTTTGAGATACGTACGCGCATGCACACACATTATATACGTATATGTTATATATATATATATAATATATATATATATATATATATATATATAATGTGTGTATGTAGTATGTATGCATGATGTATGATCATGTATGTATGTATGCATGTCTGGTACTTTGGGGTTTTATAGATAATAATATATGATAATAATATATATTAATAATATATATATATATGAATATGAACATTTGTTAGAACACCACCCATATCGATATATATTATATATTTTAATATAATATATTATCTAATATATTATTATAATAATGAACGCGGTACACACACACATTATATACGTGTATATATATATATATAAATATATATATATATATATATATATATATATATATATATATATATATAAACACGTATATAATGTGTATGTATGTATGTATGTATGTATGTATATTGTATCTAATTATATATATATATATATATATATATATATATATATATATATATATATATATATATATATATATATATATATATATATATATATATATAGCCTAAAAGTCTCTTTTAATGACAACTTGACATACCTGGCCGTGGCTCATTATGTCCCTGAGTAAACATCTCTTTGGTGTATGAGAGATCATATCCTAAATCCCTTTACAGCGACAGTAACGTCAGTCAAGTGCCATTTTAGGCATGTTTATGCAAGGATACGTTAGTAGTGAGGACTAATATTTTAAGGTTATTGGAAGTTGTGTTTATACTGGGATTTTACTCCATTACTAGCAGGCGTGTTAATGCATATACATAGCTGTGCCCCACGCGAGAAATTCACATGTGAGGACATTGGTACATATCGAGAGACGACTTGAGAAATTCCATATAATATGATATAACAAAGTTGTTATATTATATATATATATATATATATATATATATATATATATATATATATATATATATATAGTAGAATATATATATATATATATAAATTATGTATGTATATTTGGATATATTATTATATGTAAATATGTATTATATATATATATATATATATATATAATATATATATATATATAATATATAAATATATATATATATATTATGTGTGTGTGTTCATAGATAGAAGTTTGATTGTCTGTTTCTACAGACATACACGAACATATAATCATACATACCTGTATGATGTACTGAGCCGGGTTCTTTTCGTACCAGGCGGATTGGCAGTTCAAAGATAAAAAGTAAAAATAAAAGGTTTGAAAATAATCCCAACCCTTGTATGATGAGACACCGTCTCCCCCCTACAGACCCCCAACCCCCCATCCCCCCCACCCACCCTACCCTTCCCGCCCTTTCACCGGTGATTGAGTGCTGGTTAACATACCGACCGTCAAATATGTGGCTGGCAGCTTTAGGGGTATATTTAGGCCGTCGGTTTGTGTGGCACCAGTGAACTAACCCTTTCTGTCACCGCCATCCACACCCCCCCCCCCAACCCTCCTCCCCCATCATCCCCTGCCCTCCCTAACCCCCTCCCCCAAGCTAATGCCTTCTCTGTACCATCAACTCATCCTTCTTTTCTTTGTGAATCTCTCTCTCCTTCACACAACTCATTCTTCTTTTCCTTCAGAAGTCTCTCTCTCTCTCTCTCTCTCTCTCTCTCTCTCTCTCTCTCTCTCGTGTCATCTGAAGTTCATCCATCATAACCTCAAATCGTGTATTTTCCTTATTTTGTGTCCCAGTCTTCATGTTTTGCAACTTGACTTTGTTATTAATAGCTTGGAAAGTTAATAGATTTTACTTTTAGCTAAATTCCCTCACCCATTTTGAATTGAGTAATGTTTCTATGGGAAAGTTATAATTATATGCGCAAGTTAATTAGATATTAACCATTAATTTTCTTCCATAGACAACATCAGCTGCTGTATTATGAGCAGCAGTCTCACTGAAAATAGTTCATTTCCTCCTCATCAACATCACTGTGACCTTCATCGACATAATTATTATTATTTTGATTCATTATTGCTTTGTTATATCTTCAGCATGTTATTTATATCTTCTGTATAGATCATTCCGATGAAAAATGCAAGTCTGTTCCCGCAGGGTTTCACAGATCTCCAGAACTAACATTTTCGTTAATTAGACTGTTTTCACTGCTAGTTATTATTATTATTATTATTATTATTATTATTATTATTATTATTATTATTATTATTACTTACTCTACCTTTTGAATTTTTCAAGAGGAACATAATTATTATATATATCTCGGTATACTTTCAGTAGCCCGATGTGCAAAGCAAAATCCGCTTAATAAGTTTAATTGAATTATCATTATAAGAACTATATAATATGTCCTCTTAAAGGGGAATATAGTATAGTTGTTTTGATATTAATTACAATAACCCTTATATTATTACAATTCTTAATAAATTTGATTTCGTTACTGAGATGATGGAGTATTTTTAGAGAATTTTTTTTTTTTCTATAAATAAACCTACAAATATATATCAGTTTGATTATTGCATCATTAATTTTCGAATGGTATGAGATTAAACCTAACATATCCATAACTTCAAAAATCTCTGTCTCATCTTCGAAAGAAATAAGAGTGTTCAAAAACGATAAAGTGATCAAAGTGGTAAAAACAATTAAAAGGGCTCCCTCTTTAGTGATTAGGTAAATAAACAAATGTTAATGGGACGTGGTTGATTACAACTTTATTGTTCGTACAACTCGTGATTAAGCTTGATATATTCTTGACTTTTAAAATAGGGATTTTTTACCTTCTGGTAAAATACGGCTTTCGTTTAACTTTGTAGTAGTCGCAGAAAAACAACCTATTTCGTCTTGGATGACTTACTGAATGAATAAGCGGTTATTTAGGGTTAGAGGACTTACTGAATGAATAAGCGGACTTATTTAAGGTTGGAGGACTTACTGAATGAATAAGCAGACTTATGTAGGGGAAGCATAAATGACTACAACTCGTTTGTTGGTGCAATGCGTGATTAAGCTGACATATACGTAACTTTAAAAAGTGTGTTTTTTTATGTCACCCTCGAGCATTAAAACAAAAACAAAGGTTCGGGATACTATACACTTTAATATAAAGATTTCTCTGCAATAAAAAGAAATATTAAAATTTCATAATAATATGAGTCAGATATCAACTGTTTGAGTGTGAAACTTCGTCAAATATGTATTACCTTTTTTCTTAAACCTTTACTTGAATGATATGTTGATATGTTTTTTAATCTATATTTACGTAAAGAAATTAACAGCCGTTCTTTCTCATACGTCAAGAAGACATCGGTTATTATTTTGTCCTCTGCATTTACACGAAAATGTCAGCTGTTTTATGAATGAATTTTCAGGCGGGTTTGAATACATTCAAATACACGAGATGGGGTTTTCCCTTTCGATTATGAGTCTATCTATCTATCTATCTATCTATCTATTTTATATATAAGCATATATATGTATATATATATGCATAGACATATATACATATATATATATATATATATATATATATATATATATATATATATATAGAGAGAGAGAGAGAGAGACGAGAGAGAGAGAGAGAGAGAGAGAATATATATCCATATATATATGTATGTTTATATACGTACATAAATATATATTATAAATATATATATATATATATATATATATATATATATATATATATATATATATATATATATATAAAGGTTTTTTGCCACGAAGGAAAAAAATGAAAAAGCGAGATAGCCGAAAGTACTCGGCTATCTCGCTTTTTCATTTTTTTCCTTCGTGGCAAAAAACTTTATTTATACATAGCATCACGTTTTATATACTTCGTGATCAAGTTATTCATATATATATATATATATATATATATATATATATATATATATATATATATATATATATATATATATATATATATATATATATATAATTTCTAACTAGCATCAGGATCGAAAACATGGGTTAGAAATTTATTTCTGTTCCACACGTGATTGTATTGACTATTTCTATATATATATATAATATATATATATATATAATATATATATACCCTATATATATAATATATACCGCCACTAATATTTTACAATTAGCTCACGAACCAATGCTTTAGTCAAAATCAGGGGGCTACGACGGCGTCCACGTAACGAGATCGCAGCGGTTACGTTTTGGTAAAGATTATGCGTTCAATATGAACTAAAAGCTCCCAGGCGAACCCGATAGTATAAATTTTAAAAGTTAGTAACGAATTTGTGAAGTTGGAGGAGGAGATATTGCAAGTATGCTCATCTGGGATGCTGTTATTATCTTGGCCTAATTGTTTTGCTTATTAACAATGTATGGAAAATCAGGGGCGGATCCCCCTCCCCCCCCCCTCCCCTCCCACCCACCCACCAACTTGGTAACTCGGTTAATACTGCACACGACCTGAATATTTCATTTCTCGGCCTCAGAGCTTGAAAGATTAAACACCGGACTGAGCTGTTGGGCCGAAACTGTTGGACTGTCTCCTTGTAGTTGAGATGCTTGTTTTTAATTAACTTTCTTCCGCGTCTTAACGTTATCCTTCGATTTAGGTGTTTTTTTTATATATATTATTTACCCATAAAAATTCTCTTACTTAGAATATCTCCTTTTAGTTGAGTATTTTTTCAGATTTAGGTTTTTTAATTTATGTTAGTTCAGCTATAAAAATTTCCTGCTTAGTATATTTCTTGTAATTAAGTTTTTTTTTTTAACTTTCTTCTGTTGAATTAGATGTTTTTCAAGCTAGATTGTTTTATCAACTGAAATTTTCTGTATTTTATATCTGAAATGGAATAAAGGTTGAAGTTAAATATACAAAAGATATATCAGCGTAAAAATAACAATATTCTTAAGTAATGTAAACCTTTAGAATGTCCCGAAGGTCCAAGTGATTGCTTCTATTTGTTCCCTCACACTTGCAGATAATCCTACGATCTTTTTCGCCTTACATATGGCAGGCTCTCCTCTCAAGTAGTGCACCCAGATGTACCCACTGAATAAATCTGAAATTACCACTGAAAACGAAACTGAAAAACAAAAGGAAGAAGTTGAAGATTATTAAACAGCAATGAAGCCTAGTAATCTGAGGTAATTACAGGTGAACCGGATAAGAAAGTATCTTGTAAGCCTTATGAATTAAGACAGAAGAAGAAGAAGAAGAAAGAAGAAGAAGAAGAAGAATCGAGAGTAGAGAAATAAAAAGGTAAACCACACTATAGCCACATCTACGAATGGAAGTCATTATAACTCGAGGGAAATTTTAAGCTGAGATTTATGACAGGAGACTCTTCTGATCACGTGACAAAAGTCTTAAAACCGTATGACGTGAGTCTTAATACCTTATGACATGAGATTCATAAGAATGTAGAACAGGTGAGTCATCAGAGAAGAAAGGCAGGTGAACACTTGGGAATAGATGAAAGAAGTTGCGATATGTCTCATGGTTAACGCAATAAAATTCGGATTCAGATTTCAGTATCTGCAATGTTAAACCAATAAAATTCATCTTCATAATCGTAGAAACTTTTGTGAGATTTCAGTTGAAGAAGCTAATTGTATTAAACAGTCTGTGAGATTTCAGTTGAAGAAACTAACTGTAGTAAACAGTCAAGACAAGGCTACTCAAATCAAGAATTACGACGATGAAATGATAAACAATATTGTAAAATTATTGGTTTATCTCAGGATGGAAATGCACGCTTGAATAGGAAATGTCAGTTTATGAGTATTAAAAATTTATAGAAAAAAAAAATCAGTGCATGACTATTAATAATGGAAGAGTCAAAATACGAACGGACAAAATAGACAGAAGAAAATACGAGGATGAAATGTTTGAGGAGACGAATACCCGTACACTAACTATGTGTACGAGAGATCAAGCGGTAATGTTATATGCAAGATTTACACTAGTGTAGTTGTAGACTGACTTTGTAGATCATAATTTGCACAGAGTATTTGAACCCTGTGATGATTATAAGTGACTTCTTTATATAAACGAATACCACAGGAAATAGACAGTCAGAAGGTCAGTACCAGGCGCTTTCTCCTGTTTATTCAAGCATCTTCGGGGCACAAATGAGATACAGTTGGAAAGAAGGTTACAAGGTAAACAAAAAGATCAAGAATATCGGATGGTTAACTTCAAAAGGTTAACAATCAAAGAGATATTCCAGGATAATTCGGGATCACGCGATCACAAACTAAAACCATATATTTAACTCTAAGCCATATAAAATTCAAAAACATGTGTAAAACTGAATGTTTTAATTTTGTTGCTTATATCTATCAATAACTTTTTTTCATTATGAAGGCATCGAGTTTAAACAAACCAAGACTTAAATTTAGAACACTTCCGTTACATGGGACTAAGGATCTTGCTTCACTCCAATTAATAGGATGATCTAAATCACTCATAACTAATTTCAAGAATGCAGGTGCATGGGTGCAGAAGGTGAGGACAGGTAAAAGAACACTCCATGGCGATTGACCACTAATGACCCCGGGTATTCTACTAAAAAGGGGGCGAAAGGGTAAACCCGCTTGTCTTCCACATTAAGTCGGAGGGGAAACCCTAGAAGGACTATCAGGGAGGTCCGTCCGATCATTCCCTAAAATTACATATGGGACATGTCAAGGACCTTGGGGGGGACTTTTTATGATATGGGTAAAAGGTAGGTGTTTTCCAAAACAACTTTACTTTGTTATTTCCCAAAATTCTACGTTATTTAAAAACTTCTAAGTTATTAGACAAAAGGAAGAGAAAAACAAATGCCATAATATGACGTTTGTGACTATATATATATATAATATTTATATATATATATATATATATATATATATATTATATATATATATAACTTTGATCACGAAGGGTATATAAAAACCGTGATGGCCTATGTATATAGGTTTTTTGCCCAGGGAAGGAAAAAAATAAAAAGCGAGATAGCCAAGTACTTTCCTCCGGCCTTTTTCCTTAGTAAAAGGGTCCCGAACCAGGACCGAAAAGTACTTGGGCTATCGCTTTTTCATTTTTTCCTTTCGTGGCCAAAAAACCTTTATATATATATATAAAATATATATATTAATAATTATATAAATATATATATATACATATATATATATATATATATATTATATATATATATTATATATATATATATATATATATATATATATGAATTATGTTCCTAGTAGTTGGGCGACTGAGATGGGTTGCAACAAATGTGAAGGAGGTTATGGAGTTACCGACCTCATCCCAGGAAGACTTGCTGCGAACCGGAAACTTCAAGACTTTTCTGGCTTATATGCTGATGGTGTCTGGCTTTTCTTGGTGGTCACCCATCCAAGCATTATCCAAACCCTTTGCTTTGCTTTGCTCAATCTCGCAGATCGAACGATCAGCGGTACGATGAGCGTGTAACTGCCGTTCGTTTATTATATGATTGTTATGCCTTGATTGAAGTACTAGTTGAAAGTCACGATTTTTCCTTGGAAAGTCCGGCTTGCAGTTCTGTTGATCCCTCGTCTCTGGAACCTTTTCTTTGGGAAAGCTTTTGATTAAATTTCATATGAAGCAGTCATTGATATTATAAAATAGAAGTTAAGAAGGCATTGTGGTTATTACGATTACATACGTATATGGTAACAAGTGATCAGAAGATTCTAAAACTGAATCTATACACCAGGCGATTCATATACAATCGAATTCAGGTGTGCTTGCTCGCAATGCAACCGTGCTTCAAGAGTCATCTAATATCTTAAAGGATTCAAAGGTAAAATAGTTTCATTAACAGAAGAGAAATGAGGCATTAGGCATTACGAAGGAGAGCAAAAATAACGAGTCATGGCTAATTTTAGATGCATAAGAGACTGAGACTTCATTGTATCGTTTCAGTTTCAGTTGCTGTATTATTATTATTATTATTATTTATTATTATTATTATTATTATTATTATTATTATTATTATATGAATGAATTTGACTGACTCTTGATACCAGTTAGTTAACCACGAATTTGGTTTGCGTGTATAAGGATATACAGGTAAAAATAAATATATAATCTAAGTAAACTCTCACTCTCTTAAATCAATTTAACATTAGAAGAAAATATTAAATGTGTTAAAGTACGGTATACTATTGTTGTAGTTAATGCAGTTTGAATAATTCCCAAATGCGCCTGTTGTGTTTTGGATATGCAATCATTTGTGTCAAAACTGTGTTTGCTGTCATACCTATCTCTCTACTGTGCTAAACTTTTAGTTTATAGTTCTACACATTCCTCTTAAAAAACTGTAACTTTTTGAAATCAAATTTGTCGAAATTCCTTTGTGCGGACCTCTTCATCGGCTGAATTTTTAAATGTTTTATATTTGCGTCCGATGCGCGTTTTATTTTTATTTTATTTTATTTTTTTCCATCAGCGCTTGCATTATCACATTTCTTCCCTCCTCTTCCTAGGCGGAACAGAAGCTCATCTTGTAAATCTTCCCACGCTGTTTTTTTTTTTTTTTTTTTTTTTTTTTTTTTTTCATCGGACCTTTTCCACTCGGCTTGAATCCCTCTCCCTTCTCATTTCACGGCGAACATTACTTACTTTGCGAACTATTTAAAAAACAGTCCTTTTTCTCTCTTCTTCCCATTATTCTTATCTCATCCTATTATGTTGATAACGTATTAGAGCTCATATGAAATAACAACCCTCCTCCTACCTCTACCACCCGCCCCCCCCCTCCCAACCCCCTCACCCCCTCTCCCCCGGCTCCCTTTGCTTGAGCAAGTACATAAGGACTCCTCTCCCTAGCTTTGCCTTATCAATTTTCACCTTTAGCGGCCGTTGTTGCTGCGCATCTCCTGCCTCCTTCCCTCCCCCACCCCACCCCTTCCCCTATATATCCCCCCTACCCAACCCACCTCCCTCGCCTCCGTCAGGAAAGCTATTGTGCCTTATTGTGGGGTCTCGTATTGTATTCTGGGAAAGATATTTGGAGAAGTATTGCCTCATCACCACACGAGGTATTTCTTCCAGGATCTATATGGGAGGCCGGCCATCTTCCCCTGAGGAAATATCGCACGGAAGAGTTCATGCTGGAGTGTACGTTTAGGAGGTCGTTCTTCGTGGTCTAGCTTACGTGCAGGGTCGTACTTTATGCTAATGTTAGGTACGAGGTCGTCATTTATGCTAGTTGTGTGCGAGGTCGTACTTCGTGCTGAGTAGTGTTTAAAGTTAAGTTTGAGATCCATCTTGTGCTCAAGGTAAGTATGGAATTGTGATTTTATGCTGAAGGTTATTTTGGAGTCGTACTTCATGCTGCATTTGAAAGTATAGGTTCTTCGAATTTCAGGTCAATGTTGCATACGAGGTCGTTCTTTATGCTAATGTTACGTGCATAGGTGCCCCTTCAAGCTAAAATGATAAACAAAGGCACGCTACATCTTGAACTCGGGTAAAGTTTCGTGCTTGACGAAGATATATTCCATGCCAGAATATAACTTAAGATATTGGAACTTGCGATGTCGTGAAGCTAATCGTGCAAGCTAAATCATACAAGAGATCAAATTCATTGACTCAAAGCTGAAGTTAAGCACGAGGCCGTACTTGATGTGTGGTCGTACTTCTTGCTATAGTTACGTTTGTGGTCGTATATCATGCTGAAGTAATGCATGAGATAGTAAGTTATGCTAAAGTTTAGTATGAGGTCACGAAACTTCGTACTCTAAAGCTGCGTGTGAAGTAGTACTTCATGCAAAGATAAGCACCAGTACGACCTTGTATGTCACTTTGACCTGAGTTACGAAGAACTACTTACAACTTTACCATAGATTACGACCTCGTATGCAACTTTGACTTGAAGTACGAAAGAACTTACATGGAATTTTACTTAGCATAAAGTACGACTCCAAATTTACTTGCTGGATCATAGTTCGTGCTCAAGAGACGTTCGCCTCCGCGTTTCATGCCAAAAATACTTAAAAGGTCGTACTTCCTCGTGCATTTGAGAAATATCTCTCTCCTCAAGTTTCGTAAGTTCGTGCTTAATACTTGAGTGGGGTCCTACTTTATTCTTCTATCAGCGTAAGAAATCGTTATCCATTCGTATGTGTACATGCGAATTTGTCCTTCGTGCGTTAAGTACGCACGAGGTCTTATTTCATGCTTAAATCACAAATACAGAGACATATTAGAGTGACTTGAAAAATGTGCAAATTTTCTTGATTTATTCCATAATACAATTTAAAACAGCCCACCCCCTCTCTCTCTCTCTCTCTCTCTCTCTCTCTCTCTCTCTCTCTCTCTTCTCTCTCTCTAACAAACACGCAAACAGTACAGTTGAGAAATGCATTTATGAATGAGTATTATAATACACATCCATAAGGCTATTCTCTCTCTCTCTCTCTCTCTCTCTCTCTCTCTCTCTCTCTCTCTCTCCTTTAAGCAATACACATCAGAAATGTATTTGATTGTAATACGTATTCACAAAGCCCCCATATCTCTCTCTCTCTCTCTCTCTCTCTCTCTCTCTCTCTCTCTCTCTCTCTCTCTGTTGCAATACACTTCAGGAATACTTTTTTATTCTAATACACATCCTTAAAGCCGTCCTCTCTCTTTCACTCTCTGTCTCTCAAACAACACACTTCAGAAATACATTTTAATCTGATACGTATTCATAGAGCCATTCGGTCCAGTGTGTGTATGTGTGTGGTGGGGGGGGGGGGTGGAGGGACACTCAAGCACGCGAAGGCTGCCAGCTCTAACCTTGTAATTTTCGAATATCAAGAAGGAAACATCTACAATTTCCCGACGAAATAATGACCTGTGTGAAGGCCAACAAACGCAGGAGATTGATGGTATGAGATCTCGCTGCTTAAATATAAACAAATCATCAAAATATCCTTTGTTTGCTCGTCTTCATTTTCCTTTCTGTGCTGCTTTCTCTCTCTCTCTCTCTCTCTCTCTCTCTCTCTCTCTCTCTCTTCTCTCTCTCTCTCTCCTCTCTCTATCTCTCCTCTCTCTCTTTCTCTCTCTCTCTCTCTCATTGTTAAGGTGAGGTTCGATTTATTTTTATTTTGCATTGGTATAGTTTTTTCTGCGAGTCTTTTTTGCTTCCTAGTTGTCTTTTTAATAAAAATAAAAGATGGATGTTTTCCTTCCATTAGTTGTGCCTTGCTATAAGATTTTCCACCCGTTTAAGCCTGTTTTAATCTGCTCGCTTATCGTCTTTTCTTTGTGTAAGAATGAGGTTAGGTTTACTTCCTTTTCTTGTTATTTGTTATTGTCAGATTTCTACTTTTTGTTATTTCTGTTCCTTTTCTTTGTGTGGTTCTCTTAATACGAATAAGGTTTTTTAGAATTTATTTGTTCCCATGTGAATGCCGTTCTATTTTTGTCTTCCTATAATAACTCCCTTCAAATATCTATTGTTGATTTATTTGTTTTTTGTGTTCGTTATTCTGTAATAAAAAGGGAATATCTAATTGTTAAAAAGCTTATATAAAAGAAACTAACTTAGAAAAGCTACTTTCTACTTTAAATGACTATGAGAGGATGTTATCATGCATATTTATTGAAATCATAAGTCCAGTTCCTAATTAACGTTTCCTAGAAAATATGATTTTGGATGGTATAAAAAAAATACTTGATCATCGGATATAAATGCTAATAAATAAATATATATTTCGTTTCTTTGAGGTCGGTCAAGTTTCTATTAATTTTTATTTGCGCACCACATCACACATTAAATATAAAATAATCAGTTCATTTTGACATTTTCTCGTTTTGATGAATTTCATGTCCTTCAGTGGTTGCACCTTTCAACATTTGTACAAATATCCAGCAATACTTATGTATTTTTTGTGAGAGGTGATAATTTTTTTAGTAAGGGTGAGGTGAAATGAGCATGTTTTCATTACAATATTATAACCGGAAATAACTGGCTCTTCAATCTTTGCAAAATTTTGTTTTGTATTTTCTTATTTCTCATTAATATTCTTATTTGAATTTTCCGTCTGATGTATCTTTGGTTAAATAAGTGAGGGAACCTTTGAATATCTGCACTTTATGGTGAGCCAACTATGTTTGCTGTTAGAAAACAGGGAATTTTATTAATAATATATTATGTATGTTATATATTGATATTGATATCTATTCTTATTAATATTTATATATGTGTGTTTTTTATATATATATATATATATATATATATATATATATATATATATATATATATATATAAAAAACACACATATATAAATATTAATAAGAATAGATATCAATATCAATATATAACATACATAATATATTATGTATATATTATGTATATACATAAAAAAAGGTTAATAATATTTCGGAAATAGTTTAATGAACCTTATAAGAATCAAATATTGTGAAGCATATGGCTGCAGACGGAATATACTTATAAATGACATAACGTTACCGTTACAATATTTAATCGTTTTTGGAGAAGTAGTTTAAACTTCTTACACTTGCCTATGGTGCCTTAGTGATGGTTGGATAAGGCTAGGCAGCCTAAAAAATAAATCAATCAATAAAAAAGGGCATGAGATCGTAAACCTTAGTTATCTGTAAAACCACGCTGTACAGAGCAGCACTTGAGTTTGTGCAGAAATAAAAAAATAACGAAGTATATAATCTTGAGGCTATAGAATAGCTGATATCACCTTAATACATTAAGTATAGTTCTCTATTTCTTTACTTTGAAAAAAATGAATCATGAATCATGATGGGTTCGCTGTTATGACCTAGGTTAAAAAATGCTCCCACATTAGATATTCATGTAACACAATTCATATATATATATATATATATATATATATATATATATATATATATATATATATATATATATATATATAATATATACTTCTCCAAAAGCGATTAAATATTGTAAAGGTAGCGTTATGTCATTTATAAGTATATTCCGTCTGCAGCCATATGCTTCACAATATTTGATTCTTATAAGGTTCATTAAACTATTTTCGAAATATTATTAGCCTTTTTCTCTGTATTGTACAATCTATTGAAGTTCATTGTCAGTTTGATATAGTATTTGTATTACCTGAACATTGATCGGTTACGTAAAGAGCTTAAGTTAAATGTAGCCTAATCCAAAATGACTGAGTGCGTGTCATTACCTAGCTGATTTTGAACATTACGGTATGTCAAGGAAGAATCTTGCATCAGGAGGATTTTCCTTTTTTTCTTTTTCTAGCTCCATCCTCCTCCTCCTCCTCCTCCTCCTCTCCTCACTCCTCCTCCTCCTCCTCCTTCCTTGCCTCCTCCAGCCTTCCTCCTACCTCCTCCTCCTCTTATTACTACTAATTCTTGCTAAGGCTGCTGCTGCTAAAACAACTACTACTTCTGTCTTTCAGAAAAGACGAAAATTTTAGTGCCGTTAATAAGATTTTATTCCTAAAAAGAAGATTAAGGAATTGAACCATGAAACCCACATCATCATTTATTCAGAATTATTCTACCTCCTACTACTGCTTTTGAAACAAACAACCATTAGTACCATTGGTAGGATTCAGTTTCGAAAAAAAAAAAAAAATAAGAAGAGAAACAGAGCACTGAATGGCATAGCATCATTTCTTCAGAATTATGCTACCTTGAAATAATCGGAAATCTGAATGAAATAATTAAATTGGGTGTGTCATGAGAAGTAACATCTGCCCATTCTGAATTCGAGAGCTACGTAGCGTATCTAATAGACTAATTAATTAAGGTCCTCCACGCTGACGTATTTTGCAAGACCCAGGGCTCGGTGATTATTCGTCAGAATCATATAGTCAGCATCGTCTGATAGTCTCTGCCATCGTTTTGTAAGATGCAGCTAATGCGTAGCTCAAGATATGTACGTGTGATATATATATATATATATAATATATATATATATATATATATATATATATATATATATATATATATTATATATATAGATAGATAGATAGATTAGTAGATAGATAGATAGAAGATAGATAGATAGATAATGATAGATATAGATATATATTTATTCATATAGTACGTATATTTATATTTATATTTATATATACATACATACATACATACATACATACATACATACATACATACATACATACATACAAAATACACACACACACACACACACATATATATATATATATATATATATATATATATATATATATATATATTTATAAAGTAGATTGATAAACAGATAGACATATAGACAAGGTGTGTTTTGAAAGAGGTTATTGTGCTATAGTTCAATAAGATAGCCATGAAAATAAGTAACGCATATCAACAGAACATCGTATAAAGTTCCCAGAGGAATGACCTCTAGCACCTGAAAATCAAAATGAGAAATCTTCAGAACTTATAATGTTGATCGAGTTTCAACCTTCGTTCCCGTGAGAATTTCCCTGGGCCAAAGTCAAGAGAGATGATTCGTGACAGTGGACTATTTAAAACTTGATGAGAAATGCAAATATGTGAGCGGCTGTTTTTCCTGTCGTTTGCATCCACCGCGGGGACAAAGGAAAGGCCGCAGCTGACATGCGATACATTGGGCTTTATCCTGGGTGGGTTTTTTTTTTTTTTTCCTCAGAAACTTCGCCAGAAAATCGTGATTTTAGACGCTTTGTTGATTTATGAAAGAGCTTGTTCATTGAGATCTTAATTTAAAAATAAATCTCGAAATCAATATTTTTTTAAAAATTAAGATCTTAATGAAATCAAGACCTTTCATAAATCAACAAATCGTTTCACATCACGATTTTCTGGCGAACTTTCTGCCCCCCAAAAAGAAAACTCTTTACTTCATTAAAATCTTAATTTTGAAAAATTCTTGATCTTAATTTCAAAAAGATCTTGATTTCAAGAAGACCTTGATTTGAAAAAAGATTTCGATGTTTAGATCTTAATTTTTTAAAAAAGAGAAGACCATGATAATAGGAAGATCCTATATTCAAAGAGGTTTTAATTTCAAGCATATTTTGTATTTCCAACAGATCTTCATTTCAGAAAGATCTCAATTTCAAAACGGTCTTGACATTAGAAGAATTTTAGTTCATAAATATCTTGATTTTTATAAGAGATCTTACTTTCAAAAGATCATGATTACAAAAAGAAAAAAAGTATTGAGTTCAGGCAGATCTTGTTACCGAAAAGTGTCTCAAAGATTTTGATTTCAGAAAAGTGTCTCAAAGATTTTGATTTCAGTAGTTTCACAACTATAGGTTATATCACTTGAGGCTAAATATTTATTAAACCTAATTCCCTAGTCATGGAGAGCCATAATGAATAAACTGGATTATCGATAGATAAAAGGGAAACTGAAGAAAACTGAAATAGATTAGAAGAATTGTATATACTAGCAAACTTACCCATCTACGATGGGTGATAAAATACGGGTGCAGAAGTGAAAAATTTATATGTACTATTTGTTCAACAATATTAAAATATGGGCGATTTTTATATATACCTACTACAGAACCTCTTTGTACACAATATTATCAGTTTGTCCACAACTTAATTTCAAGTTGGCAGAGTCAGTTGCTCTGCTCATCGCCACATACAGTTGGCCATGCGTGAACATGGATGACGGCAGAAACACACCAACACGATCCAAAGTCTGGCCCTGCGACTTGTTTGCAGTGAATGAGAAGGCCAGGTTGATGGGAAACTGCCTGCGCCGTAACTGGGACGGAAACTGGTTGTCCGAAGGCATCAGGGGAATCCGGGAGATGAACAGACGTTTGCCGGTGTGAGGGCCCGTTGCTATCACTGCTTTGATGACTTGGGAGTTTAGCTCCATAACGGTGTACCTCGTTCCGTTGCAATGCCATTGGCAGGATCGAAATTCCGAAGCAACGTTATCAGGCAGTACTACTTCAACGTTATTTTGTGCACTGGCAGTCCCGATGGATTTAAGTTATTCAAAAAATCTTGCGGATATTGATGATAATTTTCATCTTCTATTGTGTCCGAGCTGAAATATTCGCAACTTTCTCCGGGGAAGTTGTACAGAAATTATGTATGAAAATTGTATGAAAATTCGTAAAGTAACTAAGTCTACGGGAATAACCAGCCTCGTTTCACGGCCAGAAACAGCTCCGTTTCAGGGAATCCCTTCTCACCCCCACCCCCTACAAAGGAGGGGGGTAGGTTGGATGAAACCCCATTACAAACCATCTAAGGGGTCCCCACCATAAACCTGCCAAGTTTCATGCCCATCTGACCAGCCGTTTGGCCGTGATTGAATGACAGACAGACAGACATTACGCCCATTATAGTATGTTATATATATATATATATATATATATATATATATATATATATTATATATATATATATATATGTATATAAATGCACCTTCAGTGGACCTCATGTGGTGCACTGTAGGCATTACTTAAGATTCTTTGCAGCGTGCTTTCGGCCCCTAGCTGCAACCACTTTCTTTCCTTTTACTGTGTCTCCTTTAATATTCTCTTCATCTTACTTTCCACCCTCTCCTAACACTTGATTCATAGTGCAACTGCGAGGTTTTCCTCCTGTTACCCTTTCAAGCCTATTACTGTCCAATTCCATTTCAGCGCTGAATGACCTAATAGGTCCCAGGGCTTGGACTTTGGTCTAAATTCTATATTCAACTCTACTCATATATATATGCATGTGTGTGTGCATACAATTATTATAGATATGCATATTTATATTAAACTATTTATGTCTGTAAACTTATTTGCAGTGAGTGCCTTTTCATAAAAATACTATTGTTTCCTTATAATGTTCTCTGCGCAATTGTTTTCATGTTACATTGAATATTCCACTTGTTGAAAGAGGGTTTCACAAACAGAGCAGTTTCTTAAGATTTAAATTTAAGCTGGCCTGTTTCATACCTCTCTCTCTCTCTCTCTCTCTCTCTCTCTCAATGGGCATTGCAGAATGTACCTACACGTGACAAATTACTCTGCGTTTTGAGACAGGACTCTCTTGTCTAATTTGCGCTTGGCGAAACTCCCGTGTTTATTTTGAACAAAAACGAAAACACTTACTTTTGTTTTTTTTTAAGTTCGGTTATTTACTCTAATGCATGAGAAGGGTTTTATAGCCACAAGTGAATCGGTGGAATTGTATCTGAGTAACGATTTTTCAACGCTGAGCCGCTGCAGAGAGAAGTGATCTGAAGATTCGTCAAACTGGTTTCATTTAAAAGTCGTAACGGTAGAGATTTGTTCAAAAATTACCGCAGAATGTTCTTACCTTAATAAATAAAGATCATTTCTTTGAAAATTACCTCACATTTTCACTCTTAATGGGGAGAATGTATGTGAACGTTACCTCACAATTTTTTCATCCGTAATATACAGAAGTTATCTGGGAATTGTTAGGATTTTTTTCATTTGTAACAAACAGAATTTATGTGGGAATTGTGGTGCGCCGTTTTCATTCGATCACTGGAATTTAGTTTTACAATTTTACAGTCTTCACAATTGCCATATATGTAATGTCCTGTTCCACAAATGAGGAGACGTTATTTTCAAAGCTAACGCAGAGCCGTCAGTCTCCTCGGAGTAAGGGGGGGAAGGTGAAGGAATGGAGGGGTGGGGGCAGGAGCGTCTCAAAAAATTGACGGAGCGGGCGACTAGAGTAGCAGTGGCCATACATAAGATCAATATAGGAAGTTGCAAGAAGAAGAAATGCTTGACTAGCGCAACTGCTCGGGTTCAAGGTGCATTGTTCACAGGAACGAGAAGGATACAGAAGAAGTAGAGAGAGAGAGGTGGGGTTGAGGGAAGTGGGGGATAGGGGGAGGGTGGATAGGAGAGGGAGGGGAGTGGATGAGGACTTGGAGGAGAAGAAGGAAAGGAGAAAGAGAGTCCGAGGGAGAGGAGAGAAGGGTAAAGGGGGATGGGAGGTTTGAGGAGAGAGAGAGAGAGAGAGAGAGAGAGAGAGAGAAGTAGGGGTGCCCAGAGAGGTTTGTATTGCGAGCATCGTGAGACCATGTGTTGCAGCATCAAGTGTATTGAATATGTTAAACCCATTGTGCCGATGACGCCATCCTGAAGCCTGCCATTAAGGTACGCAAATATTTTTCCACCCCTTAAAGTCTCTCTCTCTCTCTCTCTCTCTCTCTCTCTCTCTCTCTCGTCGTTTCTTTCCTCATCCTCCTCCTCCCTCTCTTCTCCGTGCTTCTTAAAGTATATGTTGTTCAGTTTCCTTCCATTTCAGCGACCGCTACTTCTTCCTCCCTCTGAGGATTTTGGGAAGGGAAAAAAACTATTTTTCTAAGATACACAACATGGGAGCTGCTTCTCCTCCTCCTCCTCCTCCTCCTCCTCCTCCTCCTCCTCCTCCTCCTCCTCCCTTAGCGAGCATTAGGAATATTACACGTGAAGCGAGGTTAGGCATACGTGATGCTCTTGAATATGAAAAATACAGGTATATTCCGAGGTATTTGCGATTGAATATCTCTGCTTGGTGTTTGGGTGTGCGTGCGTTCATGCACACGCACTATAGGGTATGTGAGTCTAAGGGTAAATGAACGATTTATTATTAAGCTAGAAGCCGAGTAGACAGATGCATTAAATTCGGTATTTAACTAAAGTCTATTACCAAGAAAAGGCCCCTATGGGATATTATTAAGCTAGAAGCCGAGTAGACAGATGCATTAAATTCGGTATTTAACTAAAGTCTATTACCAAGAAAAGGCCCCTAAGGGATATTATTCTAAGTCATGGAAACTGGAATCAAGTAGAGAATTCCAAGGTACAGCTTACAAAGAGAGAGAGAGAGAGAGAAAGAGAGAGAGAGAGAGAGAGAGAGAGAGAGAGAGAGAGAGAGAGAGAGAGAGAGAGAAATACTTTTGGAAAAGGAGTATAGGATTACCTTCCGGCGGAGAGAAAACAGGTCTAGAAAAAAAATAGGAAAAAAAGAGAGAGACCGTTGATTAGCTAAATGATCTTTGGTTCGATCATAGTCGTAAATGGTAGGAAAAGAATCCAGATTTTGAATCGTATAAACTAAACAGGGATGCCTGAAGCCAACTTAAATTTAGCGTAACTGACGGGAACGAAAAAAATATTGATTGACATTGAAGCAAAATTTGCTCATTTATAAGCCATTACATCAGTGTGATGATTATCTCTGAGACAAATTTGAAGTGATCTGCGCAGTCAGAACCATGTTTTGAAGGTCCCTTTCTTATACTATATATGCCCAAGATAAGTTGTCAGTTTACAAGAAGTTTTGAGTTCCTTTGCTGACATAAGGCCAGCCTAATCTGAAGTATCGTTGTCCCAATAGAGGAGTTATCATTTCTTTCACAAACCCTTAATGCCTTTTTTTGTTATAGCCTTACGTTAAGTCATTCTTATTACCCAAATGACCTTTTCGCCACATCGGTGAACTTTGCTAAGCAGAAAGACCTCGAAAGCACGTGATTATATTCATCCGAAATTTTAGTTAGATAATACTGTCATCTTTTAGCGACATCGAAGGCGTAAACATCATGGGCAGCATTTGCGTGGAATGGTGTGTTTATCGTATGTGGAGGCAGCCGTCTTGACTGAGCTTTGAGCATGCGCAGTGATGCTATAGGAACCGAATTGTATGAGGAACCAATTTGCAGTGACACCCTTTACCGGCGCAGAGAGAACTGAGTTAATTTAAGATTGTTTTTTCCAGCCTCATCATCGTTAAATATCCTGTGTCTTTTTAATTCCCTATATCTCGTTCAGTTTTAACTGATATTTCAAAAGGTAAGGCACCAATTACCAATGTAGAGTAACCCATTCTTAACAAAATAAATCATTTGTTTCTAGATCAGAGAAATTCTCTTCTAAACAACTGTATCTTATAGATCTCATTTTCATTTGAACCGAGCAGTTTTAATAAGGAAAAAAGTCTTATTTAGAATTGCTTGTTTGTAAAAAAAAAAGTAAATGATTTATTTCTTGGCCATAGAGGCGTTCTAGGCCTGTCTGGATCGGTCGATCACAAAGATAAATCATGGAATCAAATCCGATCTTCCCGTCGCCTTTGCGACCAAAGTAGAATATAATAAGGTTTCCCTAACTTGGCAACTTAATTATGAAAAAAAAGGGAGGCTGCTTCAAAAGCCCTCATCTCCCCCCTCCCCCTCTCAATCCTTTTCCTTCTCTCTCTCTCTCTCTGTCTCTCCTCTACCTCTTTCTCTTCTCTCTCTATCCTTTGGTCCTTCTCTCTCACTGTCTCCTCCTCCTCATCTCTTCTCTCTCTCTCTCTCTCTCTCTCTCTCCTTCCTAGAGGAAAAAAGTCACCGTTCTCATTAATATCTGGGGAATTCCAATTAAAATGAAGGCAGAGAAAAGTTGTTCGACGATTATGTTTGGTCAGGGGCTGGATAATTACAAAATCTTTTTCCCCTTCGCGCAATTCCTGATGGCATATAAGTGGCTGCCTATAAGATCCTATAGGAAGTATAAGATCCTGTAGATGTAATATCTTTTATTAGGTTTAAGGTACTATGAAGGTATAAGATTCGTAGGAGGTATAAGACGCTATTGGAGGCACAGGATCCCATATAAGGAATAAGGTCTTATTTTAGGTTACAGGATCCCGTATAAGGAATAAGATCCTGTAGCAGTGCTTTAGATCCTATAGTAGGGTTAAGGTAGTATGGAGGTGTAAGATTTCGTAGGAGGTATTAGAACTTACAATATCCCGTAGGAAGCATAAGATCCTGTAGGAGGCATAAGATCTTTAAGTAAGTTAAAGATCGTATGGAGGAGTAAGATTTCATAGGAGGTATAAGATGCTATACCAGATATAAGATCCTTTTGAAGGTGTAAGTTTTTATAAAAGACGCAATGTCCTATAGTAGGTGTAAGATCCTACTGGTGATTTAAAATCGCATTGTAGGTAAAAGTTGCTAAGGAAGGCATTATTTCCTATGGTAAGAGGTATAAGATCCTACTGGAGATGTAGAATCCAGAGAAGTTCAAAATTCTTGCAGGAGAGAAAAGATCCCATGGGAGTTATAAGATCATATAGAAGATATGAGATCCCATAGAAGGTGTAAGTGCTTCTAGAGATGCAAGATCCCATAGGCGATATAAATGACTCTAGGTCTAGGAGAAATAAGATCTCAATGGCGGTATGGGACATACAATTTCCTATAGAAAGTATGAGATCCATATTGGAGGTTAAGATCCAGTAAGTGGTTAAAAAAAATCAGATAGGAGGTTTAAGCTTCTCTGGGAGGTAGTTTTTCTATTCCATTATTTTCGGCTGGATGGAATAGCGAAAAAATGGCGAGTAGAGTGAACGGTAATCCCCGACGGAAAATTGACTTGCGCACGAATCTACTTCTAGATTAAAGAAGATTAAAAAGTTTTATTCTTAGGATCCCTCGTGATCTTGACTTTATTAAGGACAGAAATCTTTCGGTCTTGAAACGTTGGTTGCCATTTCAAGATACGGACGAATCAATAAATGTCTTGATCAAGGTGCCAGTATTCTTGTTAAGATGAAGGAAATCTTTATCGGGTTTCACATTTTCTTCTCTCCTTTATTCATATTCTTTCGCTAACAACGATTCGGTCAACTGTCTAGCGTCAGGTTCTGTAAACGATTAAAACACTAACACACTGACATCCCCAGAAAATAAAATGAATATGAATTAACACAATCAGTACACAGAGATAAAGATCATTATTATGAATGAATACTTTTCTTCTACGATTATTCGTGACTTTCCTAAATCAAGGACAATATCAGCTGCACTTCAAAAGTTGGCTTCCAGTTCAAAATGTTAACTCTCTAGGTAAGGTTGGCAGTTGTGTTTAATTATAACGTTCGTGTAGTTTTATAAGTTTGTGGATTTTCCTCTTAGTTTTGTTAAATTATAGCGTACGTGTAATTTTATAGGAAAATTTTTATTGTTAATTTTAATCTCAGCTTTATTTGATTATAGCGTTCGTGTAATTTTATAAGTGAATTTTCGCCGTGGAAAAGTAGTGATTTTCCTCATTCAATTAGAGCCAAAACAGAACCCGGTTTTTCAAACGCGATTCGCTAGTTCGAAACATTCACGGTTTAAGATTTTTCGTTTTTGAAATTATAATTTACGCCTAAATTTATACGACCTTTTTCTATGCTGATTGCTCTGGATTTTCCTCATTTAATTAGAGTCCAAAACGGACTCCGGGTCTCAAAAATAGTTCACCATTTCGAGGCATTTATGTAATATGGATGGTTTCCTTATGTGGTATTTTCGTTTAAACTTTTTTTGTAGGAATTTTTGCTTCATTTCAGCGGAATTCTTCGTAGGTTATTATTGCTTTGGCTGCTTATGGGTCCAGAGAATAATCTGAGCGTCGCACTGTTTACTGATACTGCAGAACTGTGTCCATAGACTCTATAATATAAGGAATGTGGTTTATTTTCGCGAACATTTTTGTTGCGCCAAAAAATACAGTACACTAGCAACAAAAGAATGCCATTGCATTAAAAGATAATTTGAGCTCTTTATCTTAGATAGAACGGAATAACATAATTTTTTACATTAATATAAAAGGTTACGCAGTTAATTTTTATAATATCTCTTAATTGTTTGGAAAATTGGTTTAAAATTTTCAACGCATCACAATATGGACAACGCTGACGAAAGTGATTTGTCGAACTAATCAGTACTTGGATGGGTGCCCACACAGTAAACTTGTATAAGACCTTAGGAGACTAACGAAGCGGCAAAATTACCTCATTTATTGTATACTTGGTTTCTGCTAGATATAATTATATATATATATATATATATATATATATATATATATATATATGTGTGTGTGTGTGTGTGTGTGTGTGTGTGGTGTGTGTGTGTGTGTGTGTGCGTGTGTGTGTGTTACAGAGAGAGTGGGCCAATACAACTCTTAATGGACCAGATCAATGGTGATTTCGTAGCCGACCGTCGACAGCCAAAGTTAGCATTTTAGGGTATTGGGCAAAGGTGACAGAGGGATAATCTCTCGCCTGTGAAGCCATTAGGAGAGGTCAAGAGGTCACGAAAGCAGATGGTGTCTCTCTGCATGGGTACGCGTCAAAACCGTTGCTCTCTATAAGTAAGAAGTGAACGGTGAATAAAGAGACCGTGAATAACGAGAATTAGTGAAATAAACTAAGGGAATGAAAATGAAACTGGAGAATAAGGTCTTACCACACACACCGCAAATCGTAACGTCACGGTTGACACCATAAAGAAACTCCATATAAGGGAGAGAGAAGGAGGTAGAGTTTAGAGTAAGTGAAGAAGAGGCAGAATCCCAATTACAGTCAATATGTTGTCCAAGTCGCGGTAATCTGAACTTGACCTTTTCACTCTCAAAGAACTTAATTTGATAAGACTCATGACCAATCTCCTTTACCAAAAGCAGCGATGAACCCAGGTGGAACTTTTATATTTACAAAGGGATAATAAAGGAAAAACACAACTAGTATTTTCTTCAAGAACCCAAGAACTTTTATTAATTTGTTCAACTGTTCCTACATAAAAGTAGATTCCAGCTGTGAAGCAAGACGCCTTCCGAACAGGACTACCTTAGATCTAAGTTGGAAGTCAACCTAAAATTTTACATATATATATATATATAATATATATATATATATATAATATATATCTATATATATATATATACAATATATATATATATAGGAAATATATGTCTTACGAGACAACCAGAGTCTCCTTTCACATTTGGTAAGAGTTTAGCCAAAGCAGAAGGCAAACTAAGTTTGGTAACACTTTCTCCTCCCTATTTCTCTCTCTCAGACCCTGACAATAGCCCCTCTCTCTCTCTCTCTCTCTCTCTCTCTCTCTCTCTCTCTCGACAACCTCCACTCCATTCATTAGGTCATCAAATCAGAGTCGGAACTACAAAAATACACGTATATTCAAAGTAAAGTACTAATTGAATAACTCAGATTCTTACAGGATAACTAGATGGAATGATAACTCAAGTTCAGATAACTTAGATAACCCCCTGTAAATAATAGTCTTAATCAGTAATTGTCAAACACCAATTATCTGTTCTCCAAAATATTATAGTTCCCTCCACACAGGACACCGCCCCCTCACTAGGACACTTAGTCCCATCCACTAGAACCGCCTGTTTAAAAGACAGGAGGGACACACTAATGAGCATACACAATTGTAAAGACAAAGTCAAAAGATTAAATGAAATAGAACATCTTTACAAAATATCAAAATAACAGTAAGCCACAACTTTGGCTAAAGCACAGTAACTCTTACCCATCTCTAGCTAGAATCTCCAAGCACTTAATAAAGAAACATTACAGAGCTATCCAGGATCTTTCTCCCCAAGGCAGCCGTCTCCATTGTTCTGGCTAATACCTGCTGTTATGAACGGACATAGCTCGTACATGTACAGACAAACTCACGCCCTTCGTCCACACCTTCACAACTGGTTGCAGCTAGTTTTCAAAGGCACTTTCGACAAGTTCTCATGGCCCTGATATGCTTAGGTAAGGAACTTTAACATCACACCACCTAAAAAAGAGTCATCAGCATTCTTAAGCTGTCGCCCAAACTCTCTGTCTCCATGGGAAGTTAAAAATGATGAATCTGTACATTCCCCCTTTTTACAGATTAGCTCGGCCACCATCCTGGCTAGCCCCTGCCTAGCCACAGCTCACATAAAACAGCTCATATATATAAAAAACACATTGGCCGGCTCAAAACACAAAATATAGTAGTAACTGCATGTCTCTGGCAGTACAAAGTAATGTCTATCACGCTTCATCTCCAAAAACAATTGGGTGTAGAAACTTTTTTCTCCATCTTGAATCTCCCTTTTTGTCTGCAACTGCACAGACTCGTAGAAACACGCTGTAGGAAGGCGAAACGTCTCCCACTGGAAGACATCCAGCGGCTTCTGTAGACCCAGAAGTGCTGTAGAACTCTGTAGATTCGCAGAAACCCTCGTAAGTAGGCAGACAACAGCAACATCTCTTCAACGGCTGGTGGGTGTCTTGCTAGTGTCGGGGAACGACGATTATGGTGTGTTTAAGTATGTCAGTCAAGTCATCGGTCAATCAAAAAAGAATTAACCCCAGACATACTTCTATTAAATAATGACCTCAAAAATTCCCCCAAAAAATAACTGAACGTCTCCCAATTAACTCCATTTAATATGACCACTGAACTAATTTCCAACTACAACTCGTGAAGGAACTCCAAGGATCGCTAAATCATAATTCATTATCACAACCCCGCAAAAAACATTAAGTTCTCAAACTTAATTCTCCAGTAATAAAAAAAAAATTCACCAAATTCACACACCAGCACACACACCCCAGAACTCAGACTCTCAGGAACTCCACGGGCTTCTGTCATCACGTTTCAAACACAAATTCTCACAAGTAAAAAAAAGAAAAAAGTAATGAGCCCAAGAAAAAAAAATCATATAACAACCCCAGACCCAAAATCTTCAAAAATGTTCTCTCAAGCTCTGATATTTCAGCAACCCACAAAATCAGTAAAATTCTCCAATGCCTAACAGCAAAAACCCTTTTACTGCTCACATAATTAATTTCAAAACGCCCATTTATGTAAATCACAACCCCCGACAAATTATATCTCCTGTCCAAAAAGAAATGCTATTTAAAGCTCAACTCCTAATTACATCTCTTGTAGGAAAAGGAAAAAAAGAAAAAAAGATAACAACAAAGGTGAACTTTCCCCATCACATAATATATGCATGATATACATAACCCCGCGTTTTCCCCATAAATGCCAATGTATAGTTATGGAATTTTGCCATCGCAACTTTTCCATTTATCAGACACGGTCAGAAAGCAACCCCTTACACGTGCATTTTCATGAAATGCTATGGTCAACATTCCCAGATATTGCAAAAACTCTGAGCAATCACCACTAGAGGAAAAGAGTCAGCAACCGGACTCATCACAGTATTCTCAGCAAAAATCCTCCTGCGAACACGTCAGTTGCTCAAACTGCAGCATAAAAATATCTAGTCAGACTCGCAACTTCAGAAACCCATGATTCTCAAAAAAAAGTTCTATACTGACACTACACAAGCACATTTCACAAAATTATCTCCAGGATATGACTAAGGTGCTCAAAATTGTCTCAAAGACAACTCTCACAAATGATTCTGCCCAATTATATAAACAAATTATCAACTATCCGGGATAAAAAAAATTATTGGTAAACTCACAATTCGGCAATTATATGCCACCAAAAAATAACTCACTGGTGAATATAAAAAATGCAACATCTCCATAGGACCACAATGCAGTAATGCCACTCACCTCCAATTAGTCACGAAACCAAAAAGAACCACAGAACCCTTCTCTTGGCTTGAAAAACTCCAAAAATTCAGATCCAAAATTCACAACCACAAAAAAAAGGTCACCCCCCAAAGATTAATGCCATCTCCATATATATATATATATATATATATATATATATATATATATATTATATATATATATATATATATATATACCACCTTAATAGTAACACACCTCCAGTGATAAAAACATTTCCTCCATTTAATTAATAACCCCACCACCATATTCCCTCTATCTCACCAATAACCACGTGTTGATAAAACCACCACTCCAGCAATAAAAAATATTCACCTCTATTTCGGCAAATACAAAATACTTACGTCTATTTCACCAATAACTCCATGTGGAATAAAACAAGTCTCCAAAAAATATTAAATCTCCAAGCAGGATAATCAAAAATGAAACTCTATCTCCAAAAAAATGCACTCAAAGCATCTAGCTGACACACTCGAAAATATTGCCCCATGTCTCCTCAAAAAGGTGTCTCCATTTGCAACAAAAATGGCTGGAAAATAATTGAACTAAACATAGTTCTCACTACCATAGGCCTAACTGTGGAATATATCCAAAAAAATAAAAAATATCAAATGGCCAAAAATATTATATCTCCAATATATTATATCTCCAAAATATTATATATCTCAAATTGTATCTCCAATTCTCCAGGAAAACAACTCAATGTTGTAGTCAAAAACTATAAACTTTCTGTTTAGCATAACTGCTGAGAAAGGGCAAAAACTTGGCAAATAAAATTGCCTAAGAAATTCTAGAAAAAATCACCAGTGTCACAACTCATTATAACAAAACTCCAAATTCAAAGTGTCTAAGCGAATACTTCTCCATATGCACTATGGCATTGGCCACTAGAAACTTAGCCAAGTTTCCTATCTCTGGCAAAGTTGTCACAAATACAACAAAGGTATTGTGCAAGAAACCCACAACTTCTGGAACACAAACATCCAGAAAAAAAGATGTAGTGCCATTTCGTATGCATTCAAAAAAATGCAAAAAATTCTCCCATAAATCTCTCTGCAGCATCAAACAGCTGAAGTTATAAACACATTCATGCACAATGACTCCAAGTCACAAACTGAGATATTAAAATCACACAAACTGCTCGGAGAGAAAAATAAATTCAAACTCACCCATGATAAAAAAAACTTACGTCAGTGATGGCTAACATCCAAAAAAGGAAAAAAGAAAAATCAACGGCACTGTTAACTATCCCCGTGACTCACATAGACTCCAAGCAATTTTCTGCTGAACTCATAAAAAAAATGTGTTGTTAGTTCTTTCCATATCCACAAAAAAAACAATCACCACCCTAGATAATCATCACAACACCCACGTTAGTAAAAAAAAAAATAACACCAATATCAGAATTATCAGTATCAGACTTCGCCAGTATCAGTAGTATCACCAGATATCAGAATTATCAGTACTCGCCCAATATTAGCAAAATTAGTACTCGCCCATTCACAAAAAACTCAGCACAAAATTCACCAGAAGTTCAGCAAAATTCAGCACAATTCACCAAAAATTCAGCCTGATTCATCACCCATGAACCACTGACACATTCTCCAAAGTCATAGAAACTCCGTAAATAATTAACCACAAAACTTCTCCCATAATTCATTGTAATAATTCTCCGTAATATAATTATCTGTAATAATTATAAAATAATCTCCCATGAAATATCTCAAGTAATGATAATTCTACTTAAGTACCTCTCCCGTGAAATATCTCAAATAATGATAATAATCCTCCGTAGTTAGTCTCCTTAAATATCTCCAGTAACACCAGTAAAAGCATTAATATTGCTATTTCCACAGTATTCACCATAATTGCCACACCAAAATTCAACACCACTCACCGGTATCATCAGATACAACACCATTCAGCAATCATCATCACTCTGCAACACTGGGCATCACCATTCACCACCAATGGCATTACCAACTGACAACATCAGTCATCACTACTCATCACTATTTTAAAGTAATCGCCTCAACACCAATCAAATCTCCATTAAAAAAACAATAACCTCTGTGTCCCCATTGATAATAATTCTCTCTAACATTGCGTAAAAGCATTCTCCAAAGCATAAGGAAAACTTACACCAAAATTCATAAGCACTTCATTTCCTTTTTCTCTCCATTCAAGAGAAAGAAAAAAAATCTTTCTAAAAGAAACCCTACGGGCATGTCACATCATCAACCAATCGTTATCAGCTGATTCCCTAGCATTGAAATTTCCTTATCCAAGGCCAAACTCACCCCCAATACCCCGACACAAAGAAAAAAAAGAAATTCACCCCCCACTAAAAAAACAAGAGCTTCACCCTCCCAGTCAAGCAATTCCCCCCAAGGAAGACCACTACTCGCCCTCCCCTTGCAATACCCCTCGGGTCGGTTCAGCAGAAATTGCACTGACCACGTAAGAACAAGTGGGTGCTCTATCTCCAGGCAAAAAATGCAATTCAAGCAACAGTTTCGCATGTATGAAAACCATTCACATACACACGTATGTATTAAAACAAAGACGAATGCGTCTCTTCTAAACATGCGCCAAGATAAAACTTATCACTTTCTGCTACTTTGAGGGAAATAAAATCTCAATTGCCTCTTTAAAATTGTTCACACACAAAGTCAAAATCCCTCAGGGTTAAAAAAACACACCGTAACACTCACCCCTTCACAATGAGAGAAAACCCGGAATCTGTGCAATTACAAACACGCCAATCTCATTGGCACTTGCACTCAGCAAACCGCGCTACACAAAAGCACTCGCCGATCATTCACACACAAACTAGACTGAGTCCTCATCTCAGCGGGCACTTCACGACTGGCGAATTTGATGACCCTAGTCCAGTTGTCTTTGCTCAGTACCATACCCACGTCTCCATAATTCTTATGTCCGACGCTTATTAACGACATCCTAACCCCTTTAACAATCAGTCTCTCCGGAAACAGCATTTTTTAAGCGTTTATTAATCTAACAAAAGGCATAACAACGGTTCACGTACGCTGCAACCACTCTTACGAGACCACCAGAGTCTCGTTTCACATTTGGTAAGCATTTAGCCAAAGCGGAAGGCAAACTAAGTTTGGTAACACTTTCTCTCCTCTCTCTCTCTCTCTCTCTCTCTCTCTCTCTCTCTCTCTCTCTCAGACCCTGACAATAGCCCCTTTCTCTCTCTCTCTCTCTCTCTCTCTCTCGACAACCTCCACTCCATTTCATTAGGTCATCAAATCAGAGTCGGAACTACAAAAATACACGTATATTCAAAGTAAAGTACTAATTGAATAACTCAGATTCTTACAGGATAACTAAATGGAATGATAACTCAAGTTCAGATAATTTAGATAACCCCCGGTAAATAATAGTCTTAATCAGTAATAGTCAAACACCAATTATCTGTTCTCCAAAATATTATAGTTCCCTCCACACAGGACACCGCCCCCTCACTAGGACACTTAGTCCCCTC
>NC_087218.1:23038870-23053870 GCF_015104395.2 Macrobrachium nipponense | reverse complement strand
ATGTCTGTGTGTTTATGGTATATACAAGTCCACTGTTAAACCGGTCATGTAAAAGAAATGAAACGCGCTATTCAGAAACGGCATAAAACACAAACCAAACAACAAAGGGACCCCGCAGCTTCTATTATGTCATGCTTTCCAATCGCCTGGCATTGTTTAGAAAAATAGGAGGGCGGTCACTAAATGGCTGAGCCACTTACAGTGAGATCCGCGCCACCAGATCCTGCGGTGAGGCGCCGAGTGGAAAAAGATCCACCGTGCGGTATGCACTTTCACCGAGGGCACAGGGGGAAAAGAGAGAGAGAGAGAGAGAGAGAGAGAGAGAGAGAGAGAGAGAGGGAAGAATAAAGGAAGGGAATATAGGAAGGAGAGCAAGATTTTTCAACAGGAACTGGGGATGCACGCCAGATTGGAGGGAAATGGATCGTAAATGTTATACAGCTGCTGGGAGATATACTATGTACGGCTGCAGGTATATAACCTCTCTGGTACCGGCCCACCCCCAAAACCTCCAGACGTGGGATATAACAGTATGCGTTTATGTATGTAGGTATTTATAGCTATATATATACATACATATATACATACGTACATATATACATACATACATACACGTCACACACACACACATAGTATATAAGTATATACATGCATTAAGCTACAAATGTCCTTTGATATCCTATTCGCTCTACCAAGATTCGAATCCTGGTGGGGCACATGCGTTTATCAGTTCCTGTGTGGCATAAGTTGTTTTCAAGGCGTTGTGAATTCAATACTAAATATACTTATGAATATTTTTGCGCTTTATAGTGTGTGTGTGTGTGTGAGTGTATATGCATGTATGTATATATACATGCATTAAGCTACAAATGTACTTCAATGTCCAATTCTGTCTACCTCGGAATTAATATATTTTCATATATTTTAACCGAAGGGGAATTTTTAGTGAATTCAATATTAAATATACTTATGAATATTTTTTGCGCTTTATTATATATATATATATATATATATATATATATATATATATAATATATATATATATATATATATATGTGTGTGTGTGTGATGTGTGGTGGTGTATTGATGTATGTATAGTATACACTGCATTAGCTACAAAATGTACTTTAATGTCCAATTCTGTCTACCCTCGGATTAATATATTTTCATATATTTTAACCGAAGGGGAAATTTTTAGTGGTAATATTTCATCCTCTCGTGGATTCGAACCAGCGCACAGTGAAGTTACCGACCAGGTCAACAAGTTGGTAAAGTCACTGAAGTCCTCGTTTCTCCTCTGCGCTGGTTCGAATCCACGAGAGGACGAAATTATTATCACCTGAAAAAAATTCCACTTCGGTTAACATATATGAAAGAATTAATTCCGAGGTAGAGCGAATTGAATATTAAAGGACATTTGTAGCTTAATACATGTATATGGATCACGGTGATGTGATAAAAATTCATATATATATATATATATATATATATTATATATATATATTGTTACGAAGTGCCAAGTATCTGGTTACCATTCATCAATTATTACCTCACCAAAAGCCAGACACCTGAACCCTCATCGCAAGTGTTAAACGACTGAATACTCTAAAGGCAACAGTGATCCCTTAACAACTTACCAGTATTGCAGAAAATCAGACTAAGTTCATCAAAACAGGTGTGAGGTAATCTTGTAAGTAATTAAATTAATCAAAGGGCATCACTCCATCAACAACTTTAAAAGTCTAAGTATTTCCCTGATTTCAGAAGTCTAAGTACTTACCTGGGTCTAAGTCACTTCAAGTAAATTGAAGGAAAGCTGATCAATTACCACTCTATGTTTCTACCTAACATCAATATAATCATATGCAAATATACTGGTTAGAAATGAAATACTTATAAAAATTTTAAATACAAAAATTTATTATTAAAATTAAAGTTTATACGTGAAATTCACAATATCAGGGAAAATTTCTGTTACTTGAAAACAAAGTAAAGTTGAAAAGAATTCTAAGTAAATGCAAATTAATTCACAAGTGTTAAATTTAATTAAATGTGCAATGATTAAGCAATGAAAATAACTAAGAATCCAAATGAAAATATAAAATAAAAAGGTTCACTTCAATAAGAAAATGAACAATTGCACAAACAATGGAACAAACACAAAACACAAAAATTCACAATGTGTAAAAGTGTAAATCTTTTTCACTCAAAACATTGCAACCATCAGTTTTTACCAAACCTTCGTAACCATCTGTTATTAGTTATTAGTTAACCACTGTTCCTATCAGTTATTAGTTAACCACAGTTCCTATCCGTTATTAGTTATTAGTTAACCACTGTTCCTATCCATTATTAGTTAACCACAGTTCCTATCCGTTATTAGTTGCAACTAATAAAAATATAACCAACTTCTTTCTTTCTTGCTGCAGCTTATATCACACTTTCACAAAAACCAGGCACCGTTACGAAACTATGTTTGTTCAGATTCCACAAAAGCACTAAATAACACTAAATAATTCTAAGAAATATCAAATCTGAAATTCACAAATTACGAGTGACCAGTTTACATTACGTTAATATAATCTCAAGGATGTTGATGGAGAGAGAGAGAGAGAGAGAGAGAGAGAGATGTTAACGCCTCGCGGTTCTAGGATATAATGAATTCTCTTCCCTTGCGAAAGCTGGACTGAGGAGATGACAAAACGTTTTGAGACAATATTGCTTGTAGAAGCTTCGAAATCTTACGCAATCTCACACAAAAATGTGCATCCTGCACGTGGGACTCGGCAAAGACATACACGTATGAGACGATTCTTTAAAAAAAAAAAAGAAAAAAAAGAAAGACACGTACTCTACTCGATCGACACGAAGGAGAAGCCTTATCTCACTTGATGACAGATTCCCAAAACATAAATGAAGATTCGAGCTTGCTTATCAAACGTGTTGACAGATTAGGAAAGCAAACGGATCTCGCAGACCCTCCAATCTCACAGTGCTGACATAATAGGGAAACAATCATAGTTTCAAATGGACAAAGAAAATCTCTCTCGTTACATTCTACATTATATATATTCTTTTACAACATGGTATGCGAAATCTGAACACACATTTAAAACATCCTATCTCTAAGCTATCTAGGAATTTGAAAAAATGTTGCACAATTCTACATAACATTTCAAAGAGGGGAAATATGCATTTTGACAGTAGCAATATATAATACCTCCCACAGAAGATTTTTTATCACGGTGTTGAATCTAACGATTCGCAACGAGATAAATAATCAGCAACTACATTGTTTCTGCCACTAATGTGCTGCACTCATAAGTTATACTGCTGAAGGCACAAAGACCACCTGGTCAATCTTTGATTATGGTTTTTCATTCTCTGTATAAATGATAGTGGATTGTGATCAGACAACACTAAAATTTCTTCATTCCTAGGTCTATTTACATACACTTCAAATTTTTCAATGCAGTGATTAAGGCTAAAATTTCCCTCTCAATTGTCGAGTATACTTTCTGATGTTTTTTCAGTTTTGTAGACATGAAGCACACAGGATGGTAGATATTATTTTCATCTTCTTGAAGTAGAACAGCTCCAATGCCACAGTCCGACGCATCAACTTGTATCACAAATTTCTTGTCGAAGTCTGGAGTTTGAAGTACTGGTCTTGAAGTTAATATGGCTTTTACCTTCTCAAAGGATTCTTGACACTTTGGAGTCCAAACAAACTTAGCTTTTGGACTAGTTAAGTCTGTCAAGGGAGCTACTAACGGCTGAGAAATTTGGGCAGAAATAACGATAAAATCCAGCCATGCCTAAAAATCTCTGTAGCTGTTTCCTGGTAGTAGGTGGGGTAGCCTTACGGATACCTTCTACATTAGCATTTACTGGAGCAAGAAGGCCTTTTCCAACTTCAAACCCAAGATACTGCACAGTTGCCTTTCCAAACTCACTCTTCTCTAGGTTGAGTGTTAATCCTGCTTCTTGAAGTTTCTTGAAAACTTTCTTCAGAATCTTCAGATGTTCTTCCCACGTTGTAGAGTAAATCACGATGTCATCTAGGTATACACCTCCTCCTTCTATTGATCCTAGCAGTTGATCCATCACTCGTTGAAATGTTGCCGGTGCATTCATCAGACCAAACGGCAGAACAGTATACTGATACAGTCCAAATGGAGTAATAAAAGCTGACAGCAACTTGGCATTCTCATTGAAGGGAATTTGATAATACCCTTTCAACAAGTCTATCTTGGAAACAAACTTGGCTTGCCCAATATTATCAAGTAACTTATCTATAAGAGGTAAAGGATAATTATCAGGCACACTGATAGAATTCAGTTTCCTATAATCAGTACACATCCTAAATGAACCATCTGGTTTCTTCACTAACACACATGGAGAACTGAAGTGACTTGAACTGGGTTCTGCTAATCCATGTTGCAGCAAATACTCAACTTTCTTCTTCAAAGCATCTTGATGATACGGTGATAAGTGATAGGCTCTTTGCTTGAAAGGTTTTCCATCTTCTTGAATCTTGATTTCATGCTTGGTCAGATCAGTACGTCTAGGCACATCTGCAAAAATTTCTGGAAAACTTCTAATTACTTCACTTAAGTCTTCACGTTGTTCAACACTCAGATGTTTTCCAAAATTGAAGAATTATTCATCTTGCTTGCAGTTCCCAATTCGTAGCCATCATCGTCTTCTGTAGATAAAGTTGTTTGGGTTACTGACACAGTTTCAGTTTTAGTTTCTGAGAAATAAGGTTTCAAGAGGTTCACATTTATCTTCCTTTGTCGTCTTCTTCTTTCTGGTGTTTCAATCACACAAGTTCTATCACTTAACTTCTGAATTATCTTGTAAGGACCTTGAAATTTATTAGTGAGGGGAAATCTCTTGACAGGTAAGAACACTAACACTTGTTGACCAACACTAAAACTTCTTAACTTAGTCTTAGCATCAAATCTCCTTTTCATTTTCTCTTGACTCATTTTCAAGTTTTCTAAAGAGAATTTTCTAATCTCTTTCAACCTTTTCCTTAAGTTCTTCACATACTCTCCTTGGCTTTCCTCTTGATATTCTTCCCAATTTTCAGCAAGAATCTTCAACAGTCCTCTCACTTCTCTTCCAAAAATCATTTCATTAGGTGAACATCCCATACTTTCTTGATAAGCACTCTTAACTTCAAACAACATTAATGGTAAACCAACATCCCATTCTCTTCCTGACTCAGAACAATACTTTGTCAGCATACTTTTCAATGTCTGGTGGAACCTTTCCATGGCACCTTGAGTCTCTGGATGATAGGCAGTGGATAACTGTTGTTTCACTCCTAACAAATTCATCACATCCTGGAATAACTTTGAAGTAAAGTTTGTTCCTCTGTCACTTTGTACTATCTCTGATATTCCAAACTTTGAAAAAAACTCCACAAGTTTTTCAGTAACTATCTTGGCAGATATGTTTCTAACAGGGATTGCTTCTGGATATCTTGTCACAGGACACATTAATGTTAACAAATACTCATTTCCTTTCTTTGTTTTCGGCAGCGGTCCAACCATATCTATAATCACTTTGCTAAGGGGTTTTCCTCTAACTTCTATAGGTTGTAGGGGGGCTTTCTTGATGGTTTCACTCGGGTTTCCAGCTATCTGGCAGGTATGACACTCACAACAAAACCTGCTAACATCTTTGTGAAGTCCAGGCCAGAAAAAATATTTCATGATCTTCTCCACAGTCTTCCTGATTCCCATATGTCCAGACTCATGAGCTACTGCAACCACTTGCTTTTTCAATGGATATAGAATCAAAATTTGATGATATTCGCCCCATACAGCATCTCCTGGTATATCTGTAGGTCTATACATCCTCATCAGCAAACCTTCCTTCAGATAGTAACAGGGTAGGAGTTTGTTGCCTCTCTTCTCGATCAACAACTCTGAAGAACAAATCAGTTAACGATGCATCCTTCTTCTGCAAGTCCATCAGCTTCTCTCTTGTCACTTGACCAACTTCAAGGGTTGAATTCTCAATATCTGCTAACTCAGCTACTGTAGTTTCACTACTGTGTTCAGGAACACTTTGACTACTCGGAGTCTCTTCAGGAACATCAGGTTCTTCTTCGTCATCGTCGTCGTCTTCTTCATCTTCTTGGGAAATCTCTTCTTGGTCAGCACTATGGGAAACTTCACTTCCCTGGAATAATTCTTCTAAGCACAAAGATCCTTCATTTGATCTTTCTTGGGTGCGTGAATCCTCAGTTTCTTCACTTACAGTCGTAGTCCTCTTCATACTTCTGGTAGTTACACAACTAGGAAACAGGTGGGGGTTATTCTTCTCCAACTCTACTGTAGGACTAATCCTCAATGGTTTGTCTGTCACTACAGGACAAGGAATAAATGGCACACCACCAACTTCATTCCCCAACGACAGTACGACCTTCCACAGCCAGTGAGTCCTTTACAGCAAAATCAACATTCCCTGTCACCAATTCACATGACAGGTGTAAGCGGCATATAGGAATTACTTCCTCTCCTCCTATACCCTTCAAAATAACTGAATCTCCTGTGAGACTCTTCTGCAACTGAGGGTGAGAACCATGTACTACCACACTATAGTTACTCCCTGTATCATGTAATATCTTGACTGGTACCTGCATACTTCCTTCTTGAGTTGACAGCATACCCTCATAGATATATGGCTTAAAAGCATCCACACTGCTAAGCCACTCACTGCTTGAGGTAACATTTCCACTGGTTGCTAAACATTCAGCTTGTTTAGTTTCATTCTTCTCTAGAGTCTGATTCTTTCCCACAATGCTCTTTGTAGTTTGTTTCACCTGGTCACCTTTTACAACTTGACCAACTGGTTTTGACTGCTGTTGATTTCGGTAACACTCATGACTGTAGTGCCCACTCTTCCACACTTGAAACAGACAACATTGGGTTTCTGTAACTGTCTTGAAAAACTGGATGAGGATTTAAGATTAGCTTGCTGAGTTGTATTACCCTGTGTACTCTTGGTAGTATCACTTGTAGGTTTTCCCATTAAATTTGTTCCTGTTATTTGGATAAGACTTAAAACCTGGGCGTTGTTGACTCTGGTACTTGACATTGTAAGTACGTTTACCACTGATTATATTGTAATCTTCACTCAGTGTAGCAGCTTTGTCAAGTTTCTTCACCTCTCTCTCTCTTAAATAGGCTCTTATAAGTTCAGGCATTCCTTTAAGATACTGTTCAAGAACAAGTAACTCTTCTAACTCTTCAAAAGTTTTAACTTTAGCAGCTTCTACCCAACATTTGAAACACCTTCTCACTTTGTAAGCATAATCTAAGAATGTTCCCTTCTCATCTTTTCTTAAATTTCTGAATCTTTCATTATAATACTCTGGGGGCATCTGGTAAACTTGTAGCACACTGTGTTTAAGTACCTTGTAGTCTTTACACTGATCAGCTGTTAAGGCTAGATAAGCACTTCTCCCTTTACCAATCAAGACACTTTGTAGCAAAACTGACCATTTATCCTCTGGCCATCCCATACCTGAAGCCACTTTCTCAAAGTGATCAAAAAACTCATCTGGAACTTCTTCAGTAAACTTATGGATTAACTTTTGTACTCTCACTACATCAAATACATGGTCTTGATTACCTTGGTTAGGGTGGATCTAGCTTTTATTAATTCCATTTCCCTTTCATGTCTTGCGATTTCTTTTTCCTCTTTTATCCTTTCTCTTTCCTCTTTTATCCTTTCTCTTTCCTCTTTTACCTCTTTTTCTTTCCTCTCTGCTGCTTTTTCTTCTTCTCTTTCTCTTCTTTCTTGTTTTTCCCTGTCTATTCTTTCTCTTTCAGCTTGCATTCTCTCTCTTTCAGCATGCATTTTTAGCTTAATCAAATTCTCTTCTGCTTCAATGCGTCTGAGCTCTAACTCTGCATCACTTTTCTCTTTCTTTTCTGCTTGCTTATTTATGAGATCAGCACGTGCTACATTCAACAACTCTTGAGCCAATTCTAACTCATCTTCATCAGTTATTCTACCAGAGTTTACCAATGATTCCATAGCAATACATCTTATTTGTGCCTTTACCATACTAGTAGACACATTACCACCACATGCCACTGCTAAAGCGCTCCACTGTGCCTTAGTCAGAGTGGTTTCAGATAAAACTTGAATGGAAGGGGCTGCTAAAAATTCCTGAACCTTGAACTGAGCCATTTTCCTCTAAGTTATCAACTTACAATTCAGTACAATAAATGCAAAACAAAAACTATCTGGTCACTCTCCTAACAAAAGATATCCTTAACACCACCAGTATAGAGTGATCATGAAATCTTCTTTCCCGGGTCTCTGGGCACCATTAATACATTGTTATGAAGTGCCAAGTATCTGGTTACCATTCATCAATTATTACCTCACCAAAAGCCAGACACCTGAACCCTCATCACAAGTATTAAACGACTGAATACTCTAAAGGCAACAGTGATCCCTTAACAACTTACCAGTATTGCAGAAAATCAGACTAAGTTCATCAAAACAGGTGTGAGGTAATCTTGTAAGTAATTAAATTAATCAAAGGGCATCACTCCATCAACAACTTTAAAAGTCTAAGTATTTCCCTGATTTCAGAAGTCTAAGTACTTCCCTCGTTCTAAGTCACTTCAAGTAAATTGAAGGAAAGCTGATCAATTACCACTTTATGTTTCTACCTAACATCAATATAATCATATGCAAATATACTGGTTAGAAATGAAATACTTATAAAAATTTTAAATACAAAAATTTATTATTAAACTTAAAGTTTATAAGTGAAATTCACAATATCAGGGAAAATTACTGTTACTTGAAAACAAAGTAAAGTTTAATTAATTCTTGAATTAAATTAAGTAAAATTGAATCAAAATTAATTTATCACAAAATTCAAGAAAATTAATTCAATTGAAATTCAAAAGTGATAGGCAGTAATTGAAAATTAGAAATTAATTCACAAGTGCTAAACAACAACAAAACTATAAAAAAATTCTTAGTAAATGCAAATTAATTCACAAGTGTTAAATTTAATTAAATGTGCAATGATTAAGCAATGAAAATAACTAAGTCAATTAAATTGTGAATCCAAATGAAAATATAAAATAAAAAGGCTCACTTCAATAAGAAAATGAACAAGTGCACAAACAATGGAACAAACACAAAATGCAAAAATTCACAATGTGTAAGTGTAAATCTTTTTCACTCAAAACATTGCAACCATCAGTTTTTACCAAACCTTCGTAACCATCTGTTATTAGTTATTAGTTAACCACTGTTCCTATCAGTTATTAGTTAACCACAGTTCCTATCCGTTAGTAGTTATTAGTTAACCACTGTTACTATCCATTATTAGTTAACCACAGTTCCTATCCGTTATTAGTTGCAACTAATAAAAATATAACACACTTTACCTTGGTATACTAACTTCTTTCTTTCTTGCTGCAGCTTGTATCACACTTTCACAAAAACCAGGCACCGTTACGAAACAATGTTTGTTCAGATTCCACAAAAGTACTAAATAACACTAAATAAATTCTAAGAAATATCAAATCTGAAATTCACAAATTACGAGTGACCAGTTTACGTTACGTTAATATAATCTCAAGGATGTTGATGGAGAGAGAGAGAGAGAGAGAGAGAGAGAGGAGAGGGGCGAGAGAGAGAGAGAGAGAGAGAAGAGATGTTGTTAACGCCTCGCGGTTCTAGGATATAATGAATTCTCTTCCCTTGCGAAAGCTGGACTGAGGAGATGACAAAACGTTTTGAGACAATAATGCTTGTAGAAGCTTCGAAATCTTACGCAACCTCACACAAAAATGTGCAACCTGCACGTGGGACTCGGCAAAGACATACACGTATGAGACGATTCGGTTAAAAAAAAAAAAAGACACATACTCTACTCGATCGACACGAAGGAGAAGCCTTATCTCACTTGATGACAGATTCCCAAACATAAATGAAGATTCGAGCTTGCTTATCAAACGTGTTGACAGATTAGGAAAGGAAACGGATCTCGCAGACCCTCCAATCTCACAGTGCTGACATAATAGGGAAACAGTCGTAGTTTCGAATGGACAAAGAAAATCTCTCTCTTTTTACATTCTACGTTATATATATTCTTTTACAACATGGTATGCGAAATCTGAACACACATTTAAAACATCCTATCTCTAAGCTATCTAGGAATCTGAAAAAATGTTGCACAATTCTACATAACATTTCAAAGAGGGGAAATATGCATTTTGACAGTAGCGATATATATATATATATATATATCAGATGTATATATATATGATATATAATAATAATATATATATATTCTATTATATATATATATATATATATATATTGTGGTGGGATCACAAGCTTAAAAAACAAGTGGCAAAACCCTCCCCACATTAACCTAATCACTCCAGCTGACAAACTCACCCTCTGTCACACATTCCTCTCTACACAACAAAATACACGCAGGACGATTGACCTATAGCTACACAAAACAAAAAAACACAAATCACATGTACCGATCAACGAATCTAGTTACTCCGGGCTATCCTGTGCTGTCTGCCGGTCGAGGTCACAGAGATATCAACCACAACAAAGATCACAACCCAACAACAAAACAACACCCAAGGACTAAAACCCAACAACTCACCAACATAACAACAAAGGACCACAACAACACAATAACAACCAAGGAACACAACCACAACTCAACAACACAATGATCAAGGACCACAACAACACAACAACAAAAAAGGAACACAATCGCAACCCAAGACCACTGCACAACCAATCACCAACAACACAAAAAAAAAACACAAAAGGCAACACACACATCCACTAACAACATCAAGGAATAATAACAACAACAACAATAACCCTCAGCCACAGCAATCACATACAACAAAAACTCAGTAACTCAAAAGCACAACAAATCCAACATTACAGGCACAACAACTCTTAAGCAGCAATACCAAACTCACAACAAGTCAATAACACACAAAACTCAACTGACTTCCAGTGCCTTCAATAAAAAAAACTCCTGACACTACTAACTGTCACCAGCTCTCACCAAAGACTGACTGAAAACTCACTGAAAACACAGACTCTAAACTCCAACAGCACCAGCAGACAACCCAGCACCAACAGCCAGTCCAATCGTTAACCATCCCACCACTAATTACTCTCTCTCTCTCTCTCTCTCTCTCTCCTCTCTCTCTCTCTCTCTCTCTCACAGACGTTGTCAAATGGAACTCCATAACTCCTCCATAATATATATATATATATATATATATATATATATATATATATATATATATATATATACACACATATATACGTATATATATATTTTATAGATATATATGAATATATGATATATATATATATATATATATATATATATATATATATATATTAATATGTATAGATTATATATGTGTGTATATATATAAATATATATATATATATATATATATGTATGTATACATTATTATATCTTATATGATGTTTTCCATGACACCTTGCCATATATAATGAGTAAAATTAAGTTCTTTATCGACCCCTGGATTTCAAGAACGGTTTTGAAGCAGTGAATTTCGGCTCTAGAACCATCAGGACATAAAGATAAATTTCAGGTCATACGAATGTAATATTAGTTTAGTTTCGTAATTCAGGTATATTCAATTTTAATTAAATTATAGTCGACCTCAAGCATTGTTGTTTTTTATTTTTTTATTTGTTTCTTTCAAGTGATGTGTGCTTTAGTTATATAGTTCCTGTATTATTATAATATTCTGTATGTTATGTCAAAATAAAAGTTTCTTTGCAGTGTCCCTTCGGCCCCCAGCTGCAGCCCCTTTCATTCCTTTTACTCTACCTCCATCCATGTTATACTTCTTCCATCTTGCTATCCACCCTCTCCTGGCAATGATTTCATAGTGCAACTGCGAGGTTTTCCTCCTGTTACGCCTTTGTAACCTTTTTACTCTCAATTGCCCTTGCAGCGCTGCATGACCTCATAGGTCCCAGCCTTTGGCCTAAACTCTGTATTCAATGGGATAATAAAATTTCATGTATTTCGCATAACTGGACGTGAAGTCTGTGCTATACCATGTTTATTTTGTGATTCCGTAGTGAATATTGTCGTTAGTGCACCGTTTAGTGCACCTCAAGCGGTGCACTGTAGGCATTACTGAAAGTTCTTTGCAGCGTCGCTTCTGCCGTAACTGCAACCCCTTTCATTCTTATTACTGTACCAATATTCATATTCCCTATCTTCCATCTTCCAACCCCCACCCCCACCACTCCTAACAGTTGTTTCATAGTGCAACTTCGCTTGGCCTTCGTCCTAATTCATTATTCTATTTCTATTCTGTTTCAGTTTTGTGACCTTCAAATATTCTCTTCCAATGCCATTAAAATTTTTATTTTGTTTTATCTCATGAAGTTCTTTTTGCTATCTAGCCTCTATTAAATCGACACCAAGTGACAGTTCGGCTTACATATAGCGCGTGTGAATGAGCCAAGACAATGTCACGGCAAAAATATAGCAGTTGTATGGGAAAGGTAGATCGCAGCACAATAAATTATGCGCCTTTCACTACGTCAGACATTAAATTCAGCGCATAAGGGAAGCATTAAACGACCACGGTCGAGTCAATCACATGAGTATACTCGTAGGCATTACGTTTATAATCTTGATATTCTGTATAGTTTAGGAAAACATGTTCGCATTATATATATATATATATTATATATATATATATAATATATATGTGTGTGTGTGTGTGTGTGTGTGTGTGTGTGTGTGTGTTTATGCATACATGCTTGCATACTTATATATATATGTATGTATGTATGATGTATGTGTACGTATATGTGTATGTGCATTCGTATGATCATGTGTATGCTCGTGCCAGTGTACCACGCGAATTGTAAGTTTTTCATAGGATAACAAATGATTGACAAAAGCAAACTGGAGCATTTTAAGAACAAACAAATCGTCTCGTTCAATTAGAAATATGAAAAAACCTACATAGAGCAAATTAAAATGAGCAATGTTAAAGGTTATCCAGCTTATGAAAACCGCACAGTTCTGAAATGCCACTTGCATGGAAATCCGCTTTTTTCAATTTTTTTTTAGCGAGAAGTATAAAGAAGTTGAGAATAGTTTAGCTGATTCCAGAAAACGACGACGCCGGAAGCTGCATTCCTGTCTAACGAGGTGGTCGCGGAGGAATGCCTCTGACGTTAGTACTTGTCTGAGGTCGACGCTTGTGTTTAGCAAGCTCGCCCAACGTTTTGTTTCGGCATTAATCATAGTCATGGTATAGGGATAAACGTTTCATTTCAGTGTAAATCTCAGTCATGGTATGGAGATAAACGTTTCATTTTGGCGTAAATCTCATTCATGGTATGAAGATAAACGTTTAATTTCAGCGTAAGTCTCAGTCATGGTATGGAGATAAACGTTTCATTTTGGCATAAATCTCAGTCATGGTATGGAGATAAACGTTTCATTTCGGCGTAAATCTCAGTCATGGTATGGAGATAAATGTTTCATTTCAGTGTAAATCTCAGTCATGATATGGAGATAAACGTTTCATTTCGGCATAAATCATAATCATGGTATGGAGATAAACGTTTCATTTCATCGTAAGTCATAGGGATCGTATGGTGATAAACATTTCATTTCAGCGTATATCTCAGTCATGGTATGGAGATAAACCTTTTATTTTGGCATAAATCTCAGTCATGGTATGTAGATAAACTTTTCGTTTTGGAGTAAATCTTGTTCTATACATATATATTAACATATATTAGTCTTATTAAGGAGATTAACGTTTCATATCTGAACCATGATATGGAGATAAACGTGTTATTTTGGCGTAAATGTTAGTCACAATATGAGTGAAAACGTTTATTTTGGGGTAATCCTAGTCCTGGAATGGAGATAAACGTCTCGTTTCGGTGTAAATATTATACTATTTATTATTATATATTAGTCACTGGTATAGAGAATATATTAGTATATATTAGCCCCGGTATAGAGATAAACGTTTCATTTTAGTGTAAATCTTCGTCATGATACGGGAATGAATGTTTTATTTTGTTGTAAGGTATTTTTATGGTATGGAAGTAAACTTTTTATTCTGATATAGACCTTAGTCCCGGTATTGAGATAAAAATTTCATTTTGGCAGAAATCTTAGTCACTAGTCACGGTATGGGGATAAACGTTTCATTTTGGTGTAACAACGTTACACCAAAATCGAAGTATTAGTCACAGTATGAAGATGAATATTTAAAAGTTTACTTTTTATTTCAATATTAATCACGGTATGGAGATAAAAGCTTAATTTGGTGTAAACCTTACACAACATTTCATTTTGGTATAGATCTGCGTTGTGATAAAAAGGGATACATTTCCTTTCCATATAAATATTTTCCACCAAGAGGAACCTGTATGGTGAGAAAATCTCAATCAAAATAAGAAGCAGAACGTTTCACTCAAGTGTGAATCTTAACCACTGTATGAAGGTGAATACTTCATTGTGTTGTAAAGATAAACCTTCAGTTATATTGAAAATCTTTGCCATAAAAAGAAATGTTTCATTTTATTGGACAGTAACAAGTCATGAATAAAAACGATTACCGATAAAATGTTAACCAAATTTTATAATCAATATTTTGCTTTGGTACAAATTGCTCTGACCTGGCGGAGATTTGCGGTCTCCAAACATTCTGGTTTTGCAGTTGTGTGTCCTATCGTTACCCGAGACTTTGCCTCTCCTTTCAGTTTGTTAGTTTTCAGGTTTGGACTTCTTATTCTTTACGTCACATACAGTCCTTTAGTTGCCTCATCATTATATAAATTAGTAATGGTATTATTTTAAAATAGTTGACGGTATACAAAAGACAACTCTGATAAATTTTAAAGCTTATGATTGATTGGAACTTTAAATCAAAC
>NC_087218.1:23028870-23031370 GCF_015104395.2 Macrobrachium nipponense | reverse complement strand
CCTAGGTCATACACATACGCACGCACACACGCGCGCACACGCACCTTTCTCTATGATGGATAACTTCATCAGAATTTTGACAAACGACGCTCCTTTCTCTGCCCCGATACGCATCCGGGTCGAACCGCGGACTAACGACGTCGTTAAATTCCACAACAGAGACGGTAAACCAATTTCTGTACGATATACACTAACGAGGGGTAATTTATTAACAAGCAGAATTATTTCCATCCCCCGTCTCTCTCTCTCATTTCCATCCCCCGTCTCTCTCTCTCTCTCTCTCTCTCTCTCTCTCTCCGGCGTAGAGCTGTAAGGGCTCTTACTCTCCTGCCACTCCCCCCCCCCCCCCCCCCCCCCGTCCCACCCCCCCCCCCCTCCGACCTCTCCGCCTACAACTTTGATATATGCATATTGTCTTTGTTATGAAGGACGGCTCTAGATTACTCATTCACGCTGCATTAAAATCGAATTTTCCCCCCAGAGAGGTCTTCCTGATGTAGTGGACTGGCCTCAGGCCACTGCCTAAGCTATAACAGTCTTCGATAGATGCTGAATTTTATATAAATCGATTTCTCTGCCATGCTTTAAAGTAACAAAAAAAAAAACAGATAATTTCTTCCTTATTTTAGCATAGTAATTGCTAAATCAACCTGCAGAGGATGAAGGATAGCCTCGAAATTTCATCATAACACAGTTTTTGTTGACGCCAAGAAGGCGTTGAAGTCTTCAGAAGAAAAACTTTAGATTTCCATAAAAATAGTTAATTCTCGTTCTGAATTTCGCTTTGAAATAATCATTATTCTTTATAGTAGATCAGTTTGATTATTTAACGTCATGCACAATTTTGGCTCTCTACAGACCGGTTTAGTCATCAAGTTCTCTATTTCATAATTTTTTTTCTAATTCAACAGTAAACAGTAGAAATTGAATTAATCAGCTAATCATTTTATTGAAGCTATTGTGTTTTGCTGTAAAGTAGCATGCTTAACGTATTTTGCGGAATTTTAGGTTTTTCTCGTTACATAAATTAAGGTTTTGCCGTCACATAAATTGAGGTTTTATCGATACATAAATTGCGGCTTTACTCATCACGTAAATTGATTTTTTTTTTCTCGTTACACAAATTGAGGCTTTCTCATCACATAAATTGAGTTTTTTCTCTTTACACAAATTGGGGTTTTTCTCGACACATAAATTGATGTTTTTCTCGTCACATAAATTTAGCTTTTGCTCGTTACAAAAATTGAGGTTTTTCCCGACACATAAATTGATTTTTTTTTCTCTCGTTACATAAATTTAGTTTTTTCTCGTTACACAAATTGATGTTTTTCTCGACATATAAATTATTTTTTTCTCGTTACATAAATTTAGTTTTTTTTCGTTCCATAAACTTAGTTTTTTCTCGTTACACAAATTGAGATTTTTCTCGACACGTAAATTGATTTTTTCTCGTTACATAAATTTAGTTTTCCTCGTTACACAAATTTGTTTTTCTCGACACATAAATTGATTTTTTCTCGTTACATAAATTTGGTTTTTTCTTGTTACACAAATTGATGTTTTTCTCGTCACATAAATTGAATTTTTTCTCGTTACATAAATTTAGTTTTTTCTCGTTATACAAATTGATGTTTTTCTCGTCACATAAATTAATTTTTTCTCGTTACATAAATTTAGTTTTTTCTCGTTATATAAATTTATGTTTTTCTCGTCCCATAAATTGAATTTTTCCTCGTTACATAAATTTAGTTTTTTCTCGTTATATAAATTTTCTGTTTTTTAAACTTCGTCCCTTATTGATTTTTCCTCGTTACATATTTTAAAGTTTTTTTCTTCGTTACACAAATTTTTGAGATTTTTCTCCTTCACATAAATTGATTTTTTTCTCCTTACAAGAAATTTAGTTTTTTCTCGTTATACAAATTTGGTTTTTCTCGACACATGAATTTGATTTTTTCTCGTTGCATAAATTTAGTTTTTTCTCGTTACACAAATTGAGGTTTTTCTCGTCACATAAATTGATTTTTTCTCGTTACATAAATTTAGTTTTTTCTCGTTACACAAACTGAGGCTTTTCTCGACATAAATTGATTTCTTCTCGTTTCTTACATAAGTTTTTTCTCGTCACACGAATTGAAGCTATTTTCGCCAGCTAAATTGAGGTTTTCTCGTTACAAAAATTAAGGGGTTTATCGCCACATAAATTGAGTTTTTTCTCTTACACAAATTGAGGTTCATCTTGTTTCAAGATAATCATTTGTAACTGAAATTTAGGAGCTAGATAAGTTTTTGATAATATAGATTTTTGTTGTCGTAAACAATACTTAGTTTTGTACAAATTTCAGTTATTTTTTTTTTATAAAATCTTCGAAATAACAAATGTAAGATGGAAGCCAGAAGACGGAAAATTTTATAAAAATTTTAGTTTTGTAGTCTTTCTAATGAAAACCATTTTCTTTGAAAACTGATTCCAAGACAGTGGCCCCTGTGGGTTTGTTCC
>NC_087218.1:23001370-23026370 GCF_015104395.2 Macrobrachium nipponense | reverse complement strand
CCAGATCAGTTGGTTCATGTCATTTAGTTCTGTCGCAGGATTCAGACATGTCATCTAGTCTTACTGATACGTTATGAATGTTACGTTGGCTCATGTCTTTCAGGTTTGTTGCTGTGTTAAGACATGAGAGGACTGGTCTACTCGATCATATCATTCAGTCTCAATGCTATTGCAAGCTTAAATAGTCTTCACTTTTGACTTTTGTCAGTCAGTCTGTTGGAAAGAAGTCTGACCACTTTTGTTATCAGCAAGTTTTCTTTACGGTTCTCTCTCTTCTAAAACTAAAAGTGCATTTAGCCCTCAAATAGGTTTGTACGACAGGCTTAAGCAATTAGGTTGGAATTATTGCCACTGCCGCTGAGTTTAATCGTTCAGATTTATTGATGTTATGGAAATGTGTAGCCTTTATTTTTACATTGATTTTGTGTTTTTCTACTAATGCTTGTAAGCAAATTTTTTTAATGATATTCAGTAGATGTCATTAAAATATGTCTGGCCTGTCAGAGAGAGAGAGAGAGAGAGAGAGAGAGAGAGAGAGAGAGAGAGAGAGAGAGAGAGAGAGAGAGAGAGACTTAACCTTCTTGACCGTGGCTTGGTCCATGAGATAACTTAATGAGTAAGCTCACACCTCGTTAAAATATATTAGTTATAAAAGCGAGATTAATAATTTGTGCAATGATTCTCTTGTAAAAAGGAGTGCATGTGAGCAGAGTATATGTCCATAAATTTAATTGTTTCAGACAAAGTTAGTAATTACTGCTTACCGAACGACCATTCCAACATTTAATTATCATATGTTTGTAAAGGTAGGAATAATTATTGCGGGGAAGTGCGGTAGTGTAATCGTCTTACTGTCCACCTGATGAAGAGTATTAGTGCGTAGCTGTCATATCGCTAACGAGACAAGTCTAGGTTCTAATATTATCAAGTCAAAATAGTTAGAACATGTAATGAATAGTTTAGAAAGAAAATGATTCAGCCTCTTTTTCTGCCTCTTATGAAGGTGGAATAAAATTCTAGAATGGGACCATCCTGCAGAGAAATAATAATTCTTTTGAGTTTTAATGTTCTTCGACTAATACCTCCTCCTAAGTATAAAAAAAAATTCAAAAGTAAAGAAGTGTGAGATGAATGTTTCGGCTCATGATTGCTTACACAGGTAAATGTGAGACCAGCTTTCGTAATTCAGTTTACTAGTGATTATTCCACCGTAGGCATTACTTAAGGTTCTTTGCAGCGTCCCTTCGGCCCTCAGCTATAAGCCCTTTCATTCCGTTTACTGTAACGCCGTTCATATTCTTTCTTCCATCGTACTTTCCTCAGCCCTCTCTGAGGAATTGTATCATAATGCAGTTGCGAGGTTTTCATCCTGTTACACCCTTTAAACTCCTAACTCTCAGTTTCCCTTCCAGCGCTGAATGACCACTTAGGCCTTTAACCTAAATTCTCTATTACTTCTATATTCCCGTGATCATTCTGACGAAGAGGCAAAGATACAAAGATGGCACTTCTGAACTATCGAGACTGAGACTTCCTTGGCATTTGAAAAGATTCTAGGATCTACCGAAACATAAGAAGGGCGAAATATTCTGAAAAGAAACGATATAAGAAAAAAACGACGTACTCAAAACTCTGTAACATTTCCCAGAAATCTCGGAATTGACGAGACGAACTTTCAGAGATCTAATGAAGGAAGCGAAAGGTCAATAGTTATTTGGGGCTTGGGAGAGAGAGAGAGAGAGAGAGAGAGAGAGAGAGAGAGAGAGAGAAAGAGAAGGAGAGAGAAATTCAAGGGTAAGAGAGAGAGAAAGAGAGAGAGAAAGAGAGAGAGAGAAATCCAAGGGTGAGTGAGAGAGAGAAAGAGGGAGAGAAAAATTAAAGGGTAAGGGAGAGAGAGAGAGAGTGCGAGAGATCCCCGGGTGTTGGTCTTCCTTTTGGAAGCACAAACGAGGCAAACACCGCAAGACAAACACTACACTGCCAAGATATCCTGTGAAAGCATTAAAGAAAACTCTTGGGTCCAGCTGGCTGTAACTAACCTCGGATTTTTTATCGAGCGTGTATATAATACTTATATATATAATATATATATATATATAATATATATATATATAATATATATATATATATATATTCATGTATATATATATATATATATATATTATATATATATAAATATATATATATATGAATAATTATCACATCGAACCGTGATCCATTTATATATCAATTCAAGCTACAAATGTCCTTTAATATCTAAATTCACTTTACCTTGGACGGTGGTTCGATCCCATGGGGGGACGAATTTATTATCAATTAAAAAATTCCCCTTCGTTACATATATGAAAATATATCATTTGGGAGGTAAAGTGAATTTAGATATTAAAGGACATTTGTAGCTTGAATTGATATATATATATATATATAATATATATATATATAATATATATATATATATGTGTGTGTGTGTGTGTGTGTGTCTGTGTGTGTGTGTGTATGTATGTATGTATTTATGTATGCATGTATACATATGTAGTATTTATTTTTCTGTTTGTGAAAGTGAGTATACGTTATTGTGAATGCACATATGACTTTGTTTGCAGATATACATTCATGTAACTACTTGCAAGCATGCAAAATAAATTGATAGAGAGAATCTGAAAAAAGAAAATTCTAGTACAGTTTTATCGGTATGATACTCTTTATCATATATATATATATATATATATATATCTATATATATATATATATATATATATATATATATTTTAATATATATATATATATTGTTCTGAACTGCTCCTTCACCCATGAGAAATGTAATCTAAAGGCGGGTTTACACGGCCGAATTGAAGGGTAAAAGGGTATATATATATATATATATATATAGTATATATATATATATATATATATATATATATATATATTGTTCTGAACTGCTCCTTCTACCCATGAAAATGTAATCTAAAGGCGGGTTTACATGGCCGAACAGCTCGCCGAGCCCGGTTGTCGAACCTACTTGTAGAACGGCTCGAAGAGCTTTCAGACAGTACATAGAACCTCAGTGTGCCTCTTGCTAAAACAACGTCAATATGTCTCTCGACCAGGACGATTTGATAGCCATTGCTTTAGCAGTAGCACTAAGAAGGAAAAAAAAAATGATAAAAAAGGACGAAGGATTGGCTACTAAAAAGAGAGAAATTTTCACACACCAACTTGCTTGTTGCTTAAAAATTAGAGCCAGATGACTGGCGCAATTATTTGCGTATGGATGAAGACACGTACATTGATGTACTGAATCGTGTCAGCCCTTTCATTACTTATGAAGATACAACTATGAGGAAGCCATAACTCCACATGAAAGACTGAGTGTCACTTTACGCTATTTAGCAACAGGAAGGTCACTTAATGATCTAAAATATTCTGCCATCATTTCCACCAGCTCTTTGTCATCTATCATACCAGACACATGTGCTGCTATCTACAAGGTCCTTCACAAAGCCTATCTAAAGGCAATGAATAATTTGTAAGAGTTGTATGTTTGTAAATGTTTACTGATAACATATGACACCTGAAATGTAGTAACATATAATATAGTAAGCTTGGTAAAAATGAGAAAAATAAAACACATACGAAGTAAACGTAGGGCATATGCTATATCCTAAGGTTGAAAATTTGAAAAGTACTGCGACATCCCGGAGTCACTACTGCTGTTACTGCAGTAACTATACACTGAGTTATTTGAAGGCATTGGTAATGGTACCGGCTCTTGGTGTGTTGTAACTACTCGAGATGAAGAATTTAAATTCCCCATCTCTGCCTCAAAAAGTACATCATTTATGATTTTTCTAGTTATTATTGAAGTTCGCTGGTCCATTGCAAGTATCCTACGTGTGACGTATTTCCCGAAGCTATCCATACCAGACATATCTGTATTTACAGATTCATCAAGTTTTCTTGCAACTGTATCCAATATTTGATCAGATTTAGAGAGATGTTTGCGAGGACGTTCCTGTTGGCTCGTGCTGGGTTTAGCATTTTCCGTTTCATCCCCTTCTTCATTCTGAAAGTAAAGATACATAAAATGAAAGTAATTGTATGTATGTAGTGTGTGTATGTATGTATGTGTGTATATACACACAGAATGCTTCCATAGGGATGATATTTCAAACAGAATAACTGTGCCAGGTTATCAGTGGATCCTAATTCTGTTGCAAGTTTAGCGCACGGTCATGGAATGCGAAACTATTCCAAAATTGCTAAAGATGTACGTGTGAAATTTAAAGATTTCTTTAATAACCAGGGTGCAGTACCATGGCAAAGAGACTTCGTGTAAACCAAATAATCAAAGTGTAGGTGTAGGCTACTACTGTTTTGTGGAATGACATTATACAATATTAAAATAAAAGGTACTGTATTACTTGTTAAGATAAAGTATTTGTAACTGAATTACATGGACCAACTTTCTGTTAATAAAATATAAAGTATATGAGTTCTTTGTCACTTACCTCATCATTCATGTTGTCAATATCCCCCAGATTAGAGCAGCTCTCTCGTGCGACATCCTGATCTAATACAAACATCATCTCCTCATAAAACCAAAGTGATGTCGCATATATATCATCTGCTGAGGTCCCAGACGTCTTCGAGCTTTCTATTTTCTTGTGTTCTCTCCTAAAACTTGGTCGTAAGGAGTTTATTTTCTTCGTCACGGCGTCTCGTGTGCAGCCAGGCTCGAGTTCTTTCAATATTTCATGCAGAGCCGCTATTCCTTTGTTTCTGGCTACTTTATTGGAATTGTCTTTTGATTTAACTTTCCATAAAGCTGGATGAGCCCGATATGGATGTATGAAATCAAGTACGACTTCCTTCTCATTCTTGCTCTCATTAATGGCAGCCATTATTCATTTCTTTGATGATGTTTCCTCTAAGGTTTGAATAACAATGATGGTTCGATGCTCGACACCGTTCACACGTTCACACCGTTCGTCAAACAATGTAGCTCCGCCCACAAAAGTCAAGATGAGCCTGACTTTCATCGAGCCGTTCGACGAGCGCGCTCGACAACCAAATAGCCCGTTTACACGCTCGAACATCAATTCAAACACAGGGTTGTCGAACCAGGCTCGACGAGCTGTTTGCCTGTGTAAACCCAGCTTAACACTAAAACAATTGGCCTTGAATAAAGGAACGAGAGATCGCAACAAAGAAAAGAGAAAAAACTATGGCCGAAGGCTGATATTACTGAGGAAGAAGGAATTTACAAAAAAGCTTGACTTTAGTTTTAAATGCACTGTATTTACATTAATTTACATAGGTCCAGGAACTAATGAGGTGGTTGGTTGTCGATCCACCGGAAACGCGTGGCTAGGGCTACCAAACATGGAGTTCAGAATTTTGCGCAAACGACTGTAGTAGTGTGGGGGCGGACTTGTTGGAGGTCTCTCTCGCGTTTCTTCACAGAAAAGAAGGGTTTTTTGCCCTTGGTGATTATACCTCTTATAGTAAGCAATGTGTTAATAGTGTCTCCACGTAAGACCCTACCCGGTCGTGTAACGCCCGGAGAGTGTTGTGCAACTGCAGATATACTAATATTCTTTCTGCTCCAATCAGTGCCTTAGAAATCTTTCAAAACCAAGCTACTCGGGGCCTAATGGTTCTGGGAAATGGGTAAAAGAATGCAGTGTATGTGTTAGTGCTTGACCCCTCCCTTACCACAAAAATGTCACCCGACCAACCTCCAACCGTTGCGCAAGTGACCCTGGCACCTACCGGTGCCTGTGCCCCACACACAAGTTCCGTACTCGCGAACAATTGTCTTTAGTATATACAATACCAATCGAACCGTTCCGACGTCGAGTCCGCTATACAATCTGTCAGTGATGCCTTCTCCGATGAGGAAATCAACGTTGCATATACGAAATGCAAAGATCTGATACCAGAGAGCATTCTCAAGGAGCGATCCACGAAGAACTTGTCCTCTCACAAGAAAATATCGTATATCACTAAGTGGCTAAGGACCTGCTCGGTGGAAATCTACGCCGATGACCCTTACAATCTGCCTCCAAAGGGGCCTGCTGACCTAAGCCTACCTGCGATGTACCACACGGCAGAAAATGCCTTCCAAACAGCAAATTTTCTCTCAGAAATAATTGGAAAAAACTTGGAAAAAATTGAGGAGACAAATGATAAATTATCAAGAATCTGGGACGTGATCAAAGGACTACAGGAATCCCTAAACAGTCTTAAAATGGTGGAAACAAATAACCTCACACGGATCTGGGATGCGATCAAAGGAGTGCAGGGATCGATAGACAATCGCACAGATAGCCACCAGACTCCTACGAATGCGGCATCCAGTTTTTCCTCGCCTACCAGCAACACGAAAGTGCCCCCGTCACCTATAGACCGTTCCGAGGGGACTGTTGGTCTCCCAACCTCTTCTCCCTCCCCAGTGCCTCCGGTGGAAGATATATCTCCGGTGATGATTACTAGCCCTCGTAATCCTCCCCACCCTATCTCTCCCCCCCAACCCCCCATCGTAGATGCAGATGAAACTGATCATGAGGGGTCTGGCGGATGGCAGATACAAACAAGCAGAAAGAAGAGAAGAACCTCCCGTTTGGCCGCCGGACCGGAGCTCAACATTCGTGTTTCACCTCGCCCGACACCTAGAAGAGATGTCACGTAATAATTCACAATCTGCGATCATCGGTGACGCTAGATGCCATAGTGGAGAGAGTCAAGTTTCTCACTGGCTCTGACTCACGTTCATCTCTCCCACGAACTCCCCATGGCAGGATTAAACATAAAGTGGCTTACAGGATTACCTGCCTATTTCAACACCTCAACATTCTTAAAGGCGAGAATTTCGTTCCTAAAATATTAGTTTCAAGATATAAATTAATCCGGGATCAACCACCCCCAGGGGAACTTACTTACATTCCATCCAGGGTCATTTCCACCGCAAGTGCCAATCAACCCCCCATGGCGAGTGACTGCCCACTCCCCCATCCAAAGGATCAGCGCATTCATCTCAAATCTTCGTGAGTAGCCATGGATACATTAAACATAATCTCTTGGAATATTTTTGGCCTCAAGCGGAACATTCCTCTCCTAAACATGTTCTGCAAAAACTTCAAAGGCATCATTGCATTGCAAGAAACACTCCTCTGGCCACATGACCTTGCCATCTGCGATTCAATTCATGAAGACTTCAGAACCTTCTCGACCTCATCGATGCAAGTTACAGATCAAATCACAGCCGGTCGCCTGAAAGGCCTTTCTTTCCTGTGGCACAAATCATTAGACAATATGATAAAGGTGATGACCTACAGGAGTGACAGATTGCTGGGGCTTCAAGGACAGTAGGGAACTCTAAAATCCTAATTATTAATGTTTATATGCCATGGAAAAATAACAATAATTTTGATCATTACTGCATGATCCTAGGGGAGTTACACAGTATTATTCATGATTCTCCTGCTGATCATATTTATATAATCGGGGACCTTAATTCTCACCCCACAAAACAATTTTATAATGAACTTACTCGCTTCTGCCAAAATCATGCTCTCCAAATTAGCGATGTAATGCTCCTCCCTCCCTCCTCCTATTCACATGTACATAATAGAGCAGACGCTATTACAACCTCCTGGCTGGACCACTGCATCACATCTCCACAACTTCATGATTCTATTATGACCTGCAATATTGGCTATGATCTTGCAACGGGCTACGATCACATCCCATTACAGGTGTCATTCAGTACCCCATCCCCCTCCCTAGACCGTGACCCCCACCCCTAACTGTTCGCCCACCAGCAGTAAACTGGGATTTTAAAAACCAACAGAAAACCAGATACTTGAGGGCGACCATGGAAACCAGGCTGCGGTCAATAGTTCAACCGGCAGACGCCTTACTTTGTACTAACACAAATTGTAGAAATGACCACCACAGGAGGGATCTGAATGAATTCTATTCGAACATAATCTCCACTATGCTTGCTTCGGGCAGGACTGCCTACAGATTTCGTCAAGGTAATTCTCGTAATATACCTGGATGGAATGACTTGGTTAAAGATCTGTATACATAATCACGAGAAATGTTTTTACTGTGGAGGCAAAATGGTAGCCCCAGTGAAGGGCACACTGCATTACTAATGAGACAGGCGAGAGCACAGTTCAAACTTGCTCTTAAGCACTACAGGTTAAATGAAAAACAACTTAGAGCCAATGCTATGTCTAGAAACTTAGAATCTGGTGATTATCCTCGTCTTTGGAAGGATATCTAGTCCTTAAATCCCAAAACCAAAAAGCTATCACAGAGAGTAGGGGAAGCAGTCAGAGACGAAGCTATTGCAAGTATGTGGGGTGATCACTTCAACAATATCCTGAATTGCATAAATGATCAAGATTCCCGAAGGGATGTAGATAACCTCCTTACTAACAACATTCAATTTCATTTTGCAGACCGTATTACGCCAGGTAACATCAGTGATGCCATAAACAGCCTACCTAATAATAAATCGCCCGGCTGTGATGGCCTTCCTGCAGAGGCCTTCAAATTCTGCCTTTACACTTTGCTAGCTGCCCTATTCAATGCGTGCATAATTCACCGGTTTCTTCCAGACTCCCTACTCTTAGTTCACTTGATACCATTAATCAAAAACAAGGTAAAGGATGCAGCTGACCCTGGCAACTACTGACCGATTGCAGTCACAATGATCGCATCGAAGATACTTGAGTCTGTTCTTCTAGTGAGACTTCTCCCCTTTCTACACACCACTGACAACCAGTTCGGGTTTAAAGCAAACCACTCAACTGACACCTGCATCTACATACTGAAAGAATTACAGAATTACTACCTATCATCAGAGTAAACTACCTGAAGCTCTTCCTGAAGCTGCATAAAAGGGGCACACCCCTGTATCTCTTTGGCATTTTGCATTGCTGGTTCTCCATACCTGTTTAATATGTACACAGATGCCTTGAATGTCAAACTGAACTCACTCCCAACCAGATGCACCGTCAATGAAACAACTATAAACAACCTCTGTTACTCCGACGATATGGTTCTGATTTCCCCATCAGTGCAAGGTCTCCAACGACTCATCGAAACTTGCCGCCAATATGCAGAGGAATTTGATATAATCTACAACGAAACCAAGACCCAGTGCATGTCACTGCTCCCGAGATCGCTTAAGCACATTGCAGAACCACAACTTTTCCTCGGAAACCATCGGCTGGAATTTGTTCACGAATTTCCGTATTTGGGTCACATTATCACCGACGACCTAAAAGATACGGCAGACATTGAACAGAGGCGTCGTAAACTATGTGCAGCTGGCAACATGATTGCAAGGAGGTTTGCCTTCTGTCACCGAGACGTGAAACTGCTGCTCTTCCGCTTGTACTGCTACAGTATCTGTGGGTGTTCCCTCTGGACGAACTATACCCGAGAGACCATGAGACGCATCACTGTTGTGCACAAAGACATTCTGAGACGCCTCACAAACACTCCCCGCTACCACTACGCCACACAGATGTTCATAGAAAACCTCCTGGACAATTTAAAAACCATTGTTAGGCGAACAATGTCCAGTATGGTAACCCGAGTGAGAAACAGCAGCAACTCGCTCATACAAAGCATCCTAAGGAGTGAAGCAAGAAGATCTAAATTATGGAAGAGATGGGAAAATGAGGCCTTTGTCCACTAAAGGACTTAATCTCTGTATTGGCAAGATGTCATCTGCAGTTTTTGTCATTATTACATTTATTGCTGATATTTTAATTTTTCATTATTACTGTGATTACTATCAAATTAAAGTTTTTTTTCACATTCAATTTATGTATTTAGCCCTCTGGACCTGACTACTGTAACCACCTAAGGTCTCTAGTTGAAATTTAAGTTATATAATATGTGCACTAACTGTTACTTCTCTCAATGCATATTTTTTTTTCTCACCAATATTATTACTGTTATTACCAGTATTATGATTACTAGCTTTTATGCTACCTCAGCTATTTTGTGGATAAGTGCCGATTATTCATTTTCTTTTTCTTTTTTATCATGTCTCATGTATCTAGTTTGTGTATGTTACTGTCTGTATTTTGTATATTCAATGTATATGGCCCTGAGCTGAAATAAAGCATATTATTATTATTATTATTATTATAAATGCAAGGCTTACTCCAAAGGGTTCCCAATTTCTCGCACAATCAGGTACAGTGTTTGTCTGGAAATCCTTGGCTTGGTGGTCTTCTTATCTGCTGATATTTCTGTGCACTATGGAAGTATAAAAATACTTGGGATTTCCCCAGAGGAGGCAGGGGGAGCAGAAAGGGGTGAAGTGGTGTCTGCAGGGTGAGGTAACAGGAGCTTCTGAGCTCTCCTCGTTCCGAGGTGCTTCTGAGGGTGAGCCACTGGGTCCCTGCCCCTTTTAAAATTTCTCCTAATAAGCTCCGCCCCAATCCGGATTTTCTCTGTCGGGGCTAAATTCGGGACAGCCAATGGGAGCAAAGATAGTTTGTCTAGAGAACGAAGGCTTTCAGTTCAAAGGGGCAACTTATATAGACAGGGATGAAGTTGTTGTTGTTTAAGATTAAGCTGGCTTTATGCCAGCATGGGCTCTTGCTCAAGAGCAGCCCGAAGTCAGGGATGAATGAGTTTTCTTATGAGAAATCTTAACTTTCCTTGGTTCTGGCTTAAAATCTTGAACAATATGTATATATATAATATATATAGATATATATTATATATATATATATATATATATATATATAACAATTAGAAAATCTTATCGTTTTCCATCGTCATAACATCAATACATTATATTCTCCGAATTTACGGAAGTTTCCTTAGTGTTCTACCTTACGCACGAAAAGAATAGAATCTTTTCTATCCTCCTCCTCCTCCTCCTCGCTCCTCCTCCTGCTCCTCCGCCTCCTCCTACTTTACAACTTCCTCCTCTCTCTCTCGCTCTCGTCCACTCTCTTCGTCTCACTCTCTCTCTCATCTCTCTCCTCTCCTGCTCCTCCTCCTCCTCTTTACTAACTCCTCCTCCTCTCTCTCTCTCTCTCTCTCTCTCTCATTTCCTTTTCCAGTCGTCGTTATGAATTTTGCCCGTAAACAGACTCCCTGTCCGTATTTCACCGTTTTCCCTCTGTCTTCGTGCAGCCATATTACATCCCGAGTGGATGCCATTAAATAAAAGGAGCAGAAACGAACGCCATATTGCGCGCTCGTGCGCCTCTGAGGGCGCACTTTAATCATTTCGCAAATGGCTTCGCCAGAGGCCGTTTACGACATAACTACTTACGTGGTTGAAGCAAATGCACCGATCAGGAATGCTCCCCGGGAAGCCTCACTTGATCATCTTGGCTTTTTTAACGATTAGTATAGGAATCAGTTAGTAATATTCCGGTTCTATGTTTTTGTCATTATTTGTTCATGTCTATATCTTACCCTAATTTTCTCTGTTAAGTTTTCTGTCTCTGTTGTTTATTCGTGTGTCCAGTCCAATTTCCTTAGTTTATATAATCATTATTATTTGAATGTGTTTTGTTGGCTGATAAAATAGCAATAATATTCTGTATTTCAGTTGCAGTTTTCATACGTTTTGTATATTTGTTAAAATGCGACCAAAGTCTAAATCCGAAATACAAAACCAACAAATAAATTTTTGTATTCGTCGCGAGTTTAAGGTTACATAGGTAGGTATACTTTTAGATAATAATAATAATAATAATAATAATAATAATAATAATAATAAAATAATAATAATAATAATAATAATTAATAATATTATTATTATTATTATTATTATTTTTTTTTTTTTTTTTGTGCTCTGTCACAGTCCTCCAATTCGACTGGGTGGTATTTATAGTGTAGGGTACCGGGTTGCATCCTCCTCCTTAGGAGTCCATCACTTTTCTTACTATGTGCGCCGTTTCTAGGACCACACTCTTCTGCATGAGTCCTGGAGCTACTTCAGCCTCTAGTTTTTTTCTAGATTACTTTTCAGGGATCTTGGGATCGTGCCTAGTGCTCCTATGATTATGGGTACAATTTCCACTGGCATATCCCATATCCTTCTTATTTCTATTTTCAGATCTTGATACTTATCCATTTTTTCCCTCTCTTCCTCTTTAACTCTGGTGTCCCATGGTATTGCGACATCAACGAGTGATACTTTCTTCTAGACTTTGTCAATCAACGTCACGTCTGGTCTATTTGCACTTATCACCCTATCTGTTCTGATACCATAGTCCCAGAGGATCTTTGCCTGATCGTTTTCTTTCACTCCTTCAGGTTGATGCTTGTACTACTTATTACTGAAAGGTAGCTGAGGTTTCTTGCACAGGCTCCAGTGGAGGGCTTTTGCCACTGAATCATGCCTCTTTTTGTACTGGTTCTGTGCAAGTGCCGGACATTCGCTTGCTATGTGGTTTATGGTTTCATTTTTCGTATTGCACTTCCTACATATGGGAGAGATGTTATTTCCGTCTATCGTTCTTTGAACATATCTGGTTCTTGTGCCGCTGTTATCATTCCTTCAGTTTCCTTCTTTAGCTCTCCCCTCTGTAGCCATTGCCATGTGTCATCGCTGGCTAGTTATTTGTAGTACTGTCTTCATGTTTATGGTCCCGTGCATTGGTTTGTTGTGCCAGTCCTCAGTTCTGTTTGTCATTCTCCTGTCTCTGTATATTTCTGGGTCTTCATCTACTTTCATTAGTCCTTCCCTTCCCATGCACTCTTGAGCCACTCGTCTTCACTGGTTTTCAGATATTGCCCAAGTCTCTGTTCTTTTCTCGATGTTAACGCAGTCTTTTATACTTATAGTCCTCTCCCTCCTTCCTTTCGTGTTATGTATAGTCTGTCCGTATTTGCTCTTGGGTGTAGTGCTTTGTGTATTGTCATATGTTTCCTGGTTTTCTGATCTATGCTGCGGAGTTCTGGCCTTCATCCATTCCCACTATTCTGTGCTGTATCTGATTACTGGCACTGCCCATGTGTTTATGGCTTTTATCATATTTCCGGCGTTGAGTTTTGACTTGAGTATCGCCTTGAGTCTCTGCATATATTCTTTCCTGATCGTGTCCTTCATCTCTTGGTGTTTTATATCCCCTCCTTCCTTTATTCCCAGGTATTTGTATCCAGTCTCATCTATGTGTTTGATGTTGCTCCCATCTGGTAGCTTTATCCCTTCAGTTCTCGTTACTTTGCCTTTTTGTATGTTGACTAAGGCGCATTTTTCTATTCCAAACTCCATCCTGATGTCCCCAGATACAATCCTTACAGTCTGGATTAGGGTATTCTATTTCCTTGATGCTCTTACCATACAGTTTGATAATAATAATAATAATAATAATAATAATAATAATAATAATAATAATAATAATATAATAATAATAATAATAATAATAAATAATATTATTATTATTATTATTATTTTATTATTATTATTATTATTATTATTATTATTATCTAAAAGTATATCTATGTGACCTTAAACTAGCGACGACAACAAATATTCGTTGATTTTGTATTCCGCATTTACACTTTGGTTCGTATTTTAACGAATATACAAAACGCATAAAAACTGCTTATGAAATGCAGTGGTAGTAGTAGTAGTAGTAGTAGTAGTAGTAGTAGTAGTAGTTATGGTGAATAAATCCACAATGATTTTAATGTAAATATATAGTAGAAATATTAGCAAAACGAGAAATTTCAAGAACCTGCTCAATTGTCTTTGCTCAGGCTCTCGAAAGTTCTCGTTTTGTATATAGTATATTTTATCTGTATATTTACATTTACACCATTGATAATTTCTTCACCATTTTAGTTACTATTATTATTATTATTATTATTATTATTATTATTATTATTATTATTATTATTATTATTATTATTATTATTGTATGCTGGAAGTAAATCCTTTCAAACATGTTTTATTAAAAGTAATAATTGCTGCCTCAGCTGCATTAGTTTTATATATGTTCTTCTCTATTTTCATAATTATGATTTTCTCGTTGTTAAACTGGGGAGCAACGCACCAAAGGTTCGCATATCTAAGCCAGTGAAAGTCAATTTTAATATTAAATTTGACTTTCAACTATCTTAGATATGCCAACCTTCGGTGCGTTGCTCCCCAGTTTAAGCAACAATGAGAAAATCATAGTCAGGAAAATAGAGAAGAACCTATATAAAATCAATGCAGCTGAGGTAGCAATTACTTTTGATAAAAAAATCTCATTATTATTATTATTTTTTTTTTTTTTTTTTTTTTTTTTGCTCTATCACAGTCCTCCAATTCGACTGGGTGGTATTTATTGTGTGGGGTTCCGGTTGCATCCTGCCTCTTAGGAGTCCATCACTCTTCTTACTATGTGTGCCGTTTCTAGGATCACACTCTTCTGCATGAGTCCTGGAGCTACTTCAGCCTCTAGTTTTTCTAGATTCCTTTTCAGGGATCTTGGGATCGTGCCTAGTGCTCCTATGATTATGGGTACGATTTCCACTGGCATATCCCATATCCTTCTTAGTTCTATTTTCAGATCTTGATTCTTATCCATTTTTTCCCTCTCTTTCTCTTTCAACTCTGGTGTCCCATGGTATTGCGACATCATGAGTGATACTTTCTTCTTGACTTTGTCAATGAAACGTCACGTTCTGGTCTGTTTTGCACGTATCACCCTATCCGTTCGATAACCGATAGTCCCAGTGGATCATTTGCCTTGCTCGTTTTCCTATACATCCTTCAGGTTGGTGCTCGTACCACTTATTACTGCAAGGTAGCTGATGTTTCTTGCACAGGCTCCAGTGGAGGGCTTTTGCCACTGAATCATGCCTCTTTTTGTACTGGTTCTGTGCAAGTGCCGGGCATTCACTTGCTATGTGGTTTATGGTTTCATTTTTCGTATTGCACTTCCTACATATGGGAGAGATGTTATTTCCGTCTATCGTACTTTGAACATATCTGGTTCTTAGGGCCTGATCTTGTGCCGCTGTTATCATTCCTTCAGTTTCCTTCTTTAGCTCTCCCCTCTGTAGCCATTGCCAATTGTCATCGCTGGCTAGTTCTTTAGTCTGTCTCATGTATTGTCCGTGCATTGGTTTGTTGTGCCAGTCCTCTGTTCTTTCTCCGTCTTTCTCCTGTCTCTGTATATTTCTGGGTCTTCGTCTACTTTTATTAGTCCTTCTTCCCATGCACTCTTTAGCCACTCGTCTTCACTGGTTTTCAGATATTGCCCCAGTGCTCTGTTTTCGATGTTGACGCAGTCCTCTATACTTAGTAGTCCTCTCCCTCCTTCCTTTCGTGTTATGTATAGTCTGTCCGTATTTGCTCTTGGGTGTAGTGCTTTGTGTATTGTCATATGTTTCCTGGTTTTCTGATCTATGCTGCGGAGTTCTGCTTTCGTCTATTCCACTATTCCTGCGCTGTATCTGATTACTGCACTGCCCATGTGTTTATGGCTTTTATCATATTTCCGGCGTTGAGTTTTGACTTGAGTATCGCCTTGAGTCTCTGCATATATTCTTTCCTGATCGTGTCCTTCATCTCTTGGTGTTTTATATCTCCTCCTTCCATTATTCCCAGGTATTTGTATCCTGTCTCATCTATGTGTTTGATGTTGCTCCCATCTGGTAGCTTTATCCCTTCAGTTCTCGTTACTTTGCCTTTTTTTGTATGTTGACTAAGGCGCATTATTCTATTCCAAACTCCATCCTGATGTCCCCAGATACAATCCTTACAGTCTGGATTAGGGTATCTATTTCCTTGATGCTCTTACCATACAGCTTGATGTCGTCCATGGACATCAGATGGTTGATTCTGTTGCCTCTTTTCTTGAGTTGGTACCCGGCATCCATCTTCTGTAGTACTTTGTCATGGGAATCATGGCTACTATGAAGAGTAGTGGGGACAGTGAGTCGCCCTGGAAGATCCCTCTCCTGATATTAACCTTTGCTAGTCTTATTCCAGAGCTTGTAAGTATTGTATTCCAGTTGCGCATTGTATTTTTGAGGGAAGCTGATGGTATTTTCCTCTGCCCCATATATTTTCAGGCATTCTATTAGCCATGTGTGTGGTATCATGTCGAAGGCTTTCTTATAGTCTATCCATGCCATGCTTAGGTTGGTTTTCCTTCTCCTACTGTTCTTAATTACCATTTTGTCTATCAGGAGCTGGTCTTTTGTGCCCCTACACTTCCTTCTGCAGCCTTTCTGTTGGTGATGGATGGTGTTTGTTCTCCTCTAGGTAGTTGTATAGCCCTTTCCTTTCCTGATGATACCTGTTAGTAACTTCCACATTATTGGTAGCAGGTGATAGGCCTGTAGTTACTGGCTATATTTCCCTTACTCTTGTCTTTTTGTACTAAGGATGTTCTTCCTGTGGTCATCCATTTGGGTGCTTGGTGATTTGAGATACAATGCTGGAGTTGTTCTGCTATTCGTGGGTGTAGGGCCTTGAAGTTTTTGAGCCAGTATCCATGGACTTCATCGGGACCTGGGGCTTTCCAATTTGGCATTTTCTTTAGTTGGTGTCTGACTGTGTCTGTCGTGATCTCTGTGAATCTTTGTTTTGTTCTCCCTGTTTCTTCTTCCTTGACTTCCTGGAGCCATGTTGCATGTTTGTTGTGTGATACCGGATTGCTCCATATGTTTTCCCAGAGTCTCTTACTTGGTTCGGCTTCAGGAATTTCTGGGTGGTTGTCTTCCCCTCTTAGTTGGCTGTATAGTCTTTTCTGGTTGGTTCCGAATAGTTTGTTCTGTTGGTATCCCTTATTCCTGTTCATGTACCGTTGGATCTTATGTGCTTTGGCCTTAAGCCTCTGTTTTACATCTTCTATTGTGTTGTTTAGTCCCCTCTCTTGTACTTTGTATTTCTCGTGAGTTCCTCCCTTGTTTTCTTGCTTCTTAGCCTTTTTTCTGCCATCTCTTTCAGTTTACTCAAGTCAGATCTCATCACCATGATTTGCTTTTCCAGGCGCCTTTTCCAAGGAGGTTGCTGTTTTGGTTTCTGTTGGGTTGGTTGTGCTGGTGGTGTTGGTGTTCGAATCCCCATATGCTCCTGCATATGTCAAGTTATTCGTTTCTGTGATACTGGTGGTCTGTATTATGCCCATTATTTCATTGACCTCACTTGTTTTCTGCCTTAATTTCTTGGTGTTGTAGGCTTTCATGGAGGGGATCTTTGTTCTCTCTGTATTTGGCTCCATCCATTGTCTAATCTTTTCTACCCATTCCGTCCTCTCTGTTACTTCGTCGGTGTTTCTTCGTGTGTCGTTGTTTGATACCTCATCCTCCCTGTCGTCTTCTCTCAGTTCGTCTCTCAGTTCGTCTTCGTGTAATTCGTTGTCGTGTGACATTTCCCTTTCCAGTTCTTCTCTTTCTGTTGGGGAGAGCCAGTTCTTTTTCTTTATGTTCCTTACTTGGTCTGCCAGCCTCTGTTCTGTTTGGGGGTGTTATCCCTCTCATTCCAGATGTTGACCAATCTTCTTCTATATCCTCTCTCCGTCGGGTTGCTTCTGATGTAGCATCTCCATATTTCCTTATTTTCTTCTCTTGTCTTTTATTTCTTCCTTTTTGCCTCTGTAGCTCCAATCTCAGGCTGTTGATTACTGCCGTTGTGGTGATCAGTTGCTGGATGACGACCTCCAAGTACCTGACCGTCTTCCCCTTCAATTGGGTTGAATACCTGGTTGCCGGACGTAGCTCCTCTGTTGCCAGAGGTTCCATTTACGTCGTTTTCGTTTATTCCTTCATTTCTTTCCATCATTGCTGAGTTTTTCTATTTAACCCATAGCTGGACCCTACCCCATCAGGATAGGTACTCATTTACAGCTGAGTAGACTGAGGAAATTATGGTAAAGATCCTTTCCCAAGGAATCAACGCCAAGGAGAGCGGTCACCCATCCAACGACTGACCAGCCCCAATGTTGCTTAACTTGACTTAAGTCTATTGACGACCTAACCCACTCCTCCACGGCGCCACATATTATTATTATTATTATTATTATTATTATTATTATTATTATTATTATTATTATTATTATTATTATTATTATTATTATTATTATTATTATTATATACAGAAGATGAACCGTATTCATACGGTTGAAGATCACAGGGGCCATTGACGTGAAATGCAGGCTTCCTAAGAATATGGTGTTCATTCGAAAGAAGTAATAATAATAATAATAATAATAATAATAATAATAACAATAATAATAATAATAAATTTGTTTCAGCCTAGACGGAACCATTGTCAAAATAGAATCCAAAGACACCCATTGATTACAGACATATGGTTATTGACGTCAATTTATCACCCAATCAATTTTAGTCATGAAAACCAAATCTCTATTATAATCGCAGTTACCTTCTCATCCGGTACGAGACAGCATCTCGTCCTTGGCAAAGGGCCCATCATCCTTCATTGTCAAGCTTATTATAAACCTGGTCGCTTCTTATCACTCTTGCGGCTTCCTGCAGTCGAATTAGATTATTATGATTGTTATTTTATCAGTGCTGTTGTGATGGTTATAGTTAGTATTGTCTCTTGCAGATGGGTGAGCTCGTGATTTGTGGCCACGGTCAGGTTTAATGGATTGTAATATATAATAATAATAATAATAATAATAATAATAATAATAATTAATAATAATAATCTAATTAGATTACTATGGTTGTTATTTTATCAATATTATTGTTTTTATTATAGTTATTATTGTCTCACGCAGGTGGAAGAGCTCGTGATTTTTGGACTCAGTCAGGTTAAAATGATTTCTGTCCGTTATAGGTAACAATGAAAAGGTAGCTTGAGATTTGCTTGTTAATTGTATGTATTCGTATATTCGCTGGGTGTGAGGTTTGATATCCCGTAAAGTAGTGAAAGAATAGTTGTTTGCGTATAAATGCTCGTATTTAAATTGGTAAGTATTTTTTTATCTTTTTTGTTTACAGATGTGTTTAAATAGTCACATTTAAAGTTGATCAATTCTCTTGGTGTATAACTGTGTATAAGGACACAAATCTCATTTTGTGTGCGCTTAGATATTTGCATATTTTTGTGTATGTAATTAAGCACGCTTATTTGTGTATTAATACATACATTATTACATAATTCATACTGAGTGTGAGTATACATGCGTAATTATGCGTATGTGTTTTCTCTGTATATGAAGAGGAATTGTCGTGAACTTTGTATATCTTCTCACCGTGGGCAGATATTTATAATCATATCTGGATAATTATGAATACATAATGTATGCCTTTTTGCCGCATGTGGATGACTGCACAGACTTACACGAGTATTATCGTGAGCGGATTATTATTATTTTTATTAATCAACATGAACTCTGTTCATATGGATCAAGCCCACTAAAGGGGCCACTGACTGGAAATTGAAGCTTCCAAAAAATAGGGTGTTCATTTGAAAGAAGTAACGGAAGGTAATTGGAAATGTCTGCAGAAGAGAGAGAAAATGTAAAATAAATGTCTTTGTATTTCACCTTACGTTAGCGACTGTAGATGGATAATTAAATCATCATAACTTGTATTATTAAATAGTTTAGCTGTATCTATCATGAAGTGTAGACATGATCTTCCTCCTAATATGGATAACTTCATATGCCGTAATTGTATGAATGTCTTTCAAACGTTTGTGAACGAGTTTTTATTTTTTATTTTCTTTTATTTCTTTTATATTTTATTTTACTTTTTTTTTTTTTGTTTTTTATTTTTTATTATTTTTGCTTCACTGTTCTGTTTTTGCAAAATGTTTACACTAGTATTCTTTCAATCTTTTTCTGCCTTGCTATCTTTATCAGTTCTATTGCCGTTTACACTCCTCCAGTCACTCTTCATTGTTTCATTAATGCAGATCTTTCATTCTCCTACAATTGATCCCTGATCCTCTTTTCCTGCCCAGATTTGCTGAACATCATCACCAATATGCAGTAAATGCGCCTCGCTGTCGAACTTCTCAGTTCCGGAGGTCCTTTATTTCCTCACACCTTTGGGCTGTTGAACAGCCTCCCTGAGGATGTCGTGCAATTGGAACTTCGGAAGTTCAAGCGAAGATGCAGTGCATTACACCGTCATGCAATTTTTCACATCTTACTATAATGGACGTTAAGTCAGTCTGTCCTTCTGTCATTCAATCACGGCCCAAACGGCTGGTCCGATAGGAATGAAACTTGACATGGTTATAGCGGGGACCCCTAAGATGGTTTTATAATGGGGTTTCATCCTACCTCCCGCCCCCCGCCTCCGAAAGGGGGGTTGAGAAGGGATTCCTTGAAACAGAACTGGTTCTGCTCATGAAACGGGCTGGTTATGCCCGTAGACTTGGTTACTTTACGAATTTATCATACATAATTTTCTGTATACGTATGTTTGCTATTTTTAATAACTAACTTACATTATTGCTGTATTTCCCATTATCATCTTCTGTTACTTCTTTCTAATGAACACCATATTTTTTGGAAGTTTCAATTTCAAGACAATGGCCGCTGCGGGTTTATTCCCTATGAATAGGGTTCGTGTTCTTATTAATAATAATAATAATAAAATAAATAATAATAATAATAATAATAATAAATATGACAATTAAAAGCCACAGTAGTGTTAAAAATATATTTTTGTACAAAGTTAAAAATGAGTAGGAGAGACATTCGGATACTGCTCCGTATCCCTCTTCAGTCTTACTGATCAGTAGGACTGAAGAGGGATACAGTCATTTTTAACCTTGTGCAAAAATATATTTTTAACACTACTGTGGCTTTTAATTGTCAATATTATAGTATCGTTACGGAGGTTCCTTAATTCAATAATAATAATAATAATAATAATAATAATAATAATAAAATAATATTTCGGAAGGAGACCCTCTCGTAGACATGTTTTGTTAAAAATGACTGCTGCTTCAGCACTATTAATCTTATAAAGAGTCTTCTCTATCTTTCTGATGACGGCTTTCTCGTTGTTGCTTAGACTGGCGAGCAACGCACCAAAGGGCATGGTAAAATTCGGTTGAGTCATTTGATTTATTATTGCTTATACAATTCTCTCTCTCTCTCTCTCTCTCTAACGCGACGTTTCCTCCTGATCGACAGGACATTATCAAGCGATAACTGCTGAGGGACTGAATTCCAGTGGTTGTTGTTGTTGTTGGAGATTAAGCCAGCCTTGTGCTGGCACGGGCTCTTGCTCCTAGAGCAGCCCGTAACTGGAATATCTGTAAAGATACAAAAAACAGTGCTTTGGCGGTTAGTTTTGGAAAGGAGATAGGGTGACAGGCAGGATTGCAACCCCTTTGAACCTTACGGTACCCATCAGTAGGAGAGAAAGTTTTATAGCAGTGAGACTCAGTCTAGCTGGAGAGTGCTGAGTAGGAAGAAGGAAGCGAGTTTTAGTTTGAGGGAAAGAAAGGCGTTACCTATAAACATTTTAGGCACAATATATATACATGTGTGTAGCATCTGAAAATATTGCAATATATATCAAACCAACATTAAGCAAGTATTATAGTATATATACATGTTCATGCATACTCACACTTATACATATGCTCCCAAAGATGTTTATGACTCCCATTGCAACCAGTGAAGTAGAGGGTTTGTGCATTGTGTGGCTTTCATTGGTTTTTGTTAACTAAACAATAGGAGATTCCCATGTGTCTGTGTAGAAATGCCGTGTGATTCATCTTTTTACCTGGGAGGTGGGTGAGACATTAGGAGATTCCCATGTGTCCCTATGTTATTTAAGATGTGTCTGGTGATCTGTGCCGGTGTCAGCTCTATTTCAGTTAGGCTCGATCTGAAAGACTGTGTCTCTGTGCAGTCTAGTAGGTAGTGTTCGAGGGGCTGGATTGCCTCTCGGTCACAGTACTGACATAACCTGCCCTCATTTCCTATCATTTGCCAGGTGCAGAGGTATCCTAGCCTTAATCTGTGTGTGATGACTGAGAGTTTTCTAGTGGTTTGTTTTGTGATGTTATGCGGCGTTAGATTTGTGACATCCACATACCACTTGGACGTCCTTGACTCTTGTAGATAGTGACGTCGTACTTCACTCTCTTCTTGGAGTTTGGCATAGCTTTTTGCCATTTCCTTTAGGTGTGTTATGGATGGTTGCACTTTTATGCTTACTGTACTGCAGCTGAGGGCACTTTTGGCAAGGATGTCAGCTTCATCATTTCATTGGATTCCCACATGGCTGGGTATCCAGCTTAGTGTGACTCTCCTGCCAGCAGCTTGATGTGAATTGGCCAATGATTTTATGGCTGTTATCAGTGTCACATTTTCTTTTGGATTTGTCGCTTTGATAGCGAGTATTGCTCCTTTGGAGTCAATATGCACTGTTGTGTGTCCTTCTTTTAAATTGGAATTTTCTAAGGCTTTTAAGATTGCCATTAGTTCCGCTTGTAGTATGGAGGCATTGTTGGATAGCCTCCAGCTTCCTTTGAAGTCTTGGGCAGCCACTGCTGCTGCAGTTGCTGGAGCTTCTGGGTCAACTGAGCCATCAGTGTAATATATGTTTTTCAGCTGCTGTGTTCCCGATTGCTTCTTCTGCTGCAGTTTTCATTTGTGCTGCTGTGCACAGTGCTTTGTTGCCGGTAGTATTGTGAAGTTATACCGGATTGGGTCTTCGACCCAGGGAGGTGGTTTTTGGTATCCCTCAGGTGGGACATCCTTTGTTATGTGTGAATTCCAGTGGCGAGTCCTTCTCCTTTTATCGTGGTGTTGCGAGCTCTTCAGTACGGTCAGAGCACTTCTCCGGCAGGTCGAGTTTTTATTGGTTCCCGGGAAGGTGACTCATACGGCGGGCGTTGACGAGTCTTGCAGACCTTCTCAGGTAGGGGGTATCACCGGGAGCCTCTTGATTGGCTTCTACCTGCGTGACGTCACCCCTGGTATTATTCTCATGTCCGGTGTTCGTTCCATGCGCGCTGGTACTTTCGTTAGGGGGGAGGGTGTGGTCCTCACACACGTCGGTATCAGGAACGCTTCTTGGGTGGTATTGAGGGGAGGCTTTTCCTCGAGGATGAGCAGCGCTTCTAGGAGACGCAGACGTCGTGGGTCAGGTGCTCTATATAGCCTTCATGCACCACCAATACAAGGAAGAAGAAGCAGCCATGAAGAAAATAATAGAGGAACACGTCCACCCCATGGAGGAAGGAAAGAGAGTGTCCCTCATTATTTACTACAAGAATCGGCGTACGAAAGACCTCCTGATGAAGAACAACCCCTCCCCACCGGCAGGAGACCCCCTGAAGCAGTCCAACGTCGTCTACCGATACGTATGCCCCGCCCAAGGATGCCCTGGGATTTACATCGGCATGACGACGATGCGCTTGTCAAAAAGGATTTCCTGCCACGCCCAGGAGGGCGCCATTAGGCAGCACGCCCTTGCAGTACACCGCAGAAACATCACGAGAGACGACATCGTCAGGAATATTAAGATCATCGGGAGAGCACCTGACCCACGACGTCTGCGTCTCCTAGAAGCGCTGCTCATCCTCGAGGAGGCTTTTCCTCGAGGATGAGCAGCATTTCTACACAGACACATGGGAATCTCCTATTGTCTAGTAAACAAAAACCAATGAAAGCCACACAATGCACAAACCCTCTACTTCACTGGTTGCAATGGGAGTCATAAACATCTTTGGGAGCATATGTATAAGTGTGAGTATGCATGAACATGTATATATACTATAATACTTGCTTAATGTTGGTTTGATATATATTGCAATATTTTCAGATGCTACACACATGTATATATATTGTGCCTAAAATGTTTATAGGTAACGCCTTTCTTTCCCTCAAACTAAAACTCGCTTCCTTCTTCCTACTCAGCACTCTCCAGCTAGGCTGAGTCTCACTGCTATAAAACTTTCTCTCCTACTGATGGGTACCGTAAGGTTCAAAGGGGTTGCAATCCTGCCTGTCACCCTATCTCCTTTCCAAAACTAACCGCCAAAGCACTGTTTTTTGTATCTTTACAGATATTCCAGTTACGGGCTGCTCTAGGAGCAAGAGCCCGTGCCAGCACAAGGCTGGCTTAATCTCCAACAACAACAACCACTGGAATTCAGTCCCTCAGCAGTTATCGCTTGATAATGTCCTGTCGATCAGGAGGAAACGTCGCGTTAGAGAGAGAGAGAGAGAGAGAGAGAATTGTATAAGCAATAATAAATCAAATGACTCAACCGAATTTTACCATGCCCTTTGGTGCGTTGCTCGCCAGTCTAAGCAACAACGAGAAAGCCGTCATCAGAAAGATAGAGAAGACTCTTTATAAGATTAATAGTGCTGAAGCAGCAGTCATTTTTAACAAAATAATAATAATAATAGTAAAAGTGATGGACTCCTAAGGAGGCAGGATGCAACCCGGAACCCCATACTATAAATACCACCCAGTCGAATTGGAGGACTGTGATAGAGCAAAAAATAATAATAATAATAATAATATGTTCAAATCTGTATTTTCCTTAGGGATGGAAGCTAACAGGCCTATATTAGTCATACCAGGTTTAGACGAATAAGTAACAAGGCGAAAAGTAATGAATGAAGAAGATGGGAAGATCTAATTTCGGTGGAGGTTGTAGGACCGTAATTGACCGTAATTTCCTATTACCTTCTGTTACTTCTTTCGAATGAACACCATATTCATTGTAAGCTTGAATTTCAAGTCAGTGAATAATAATAATAATAATGTTTTTAAAGGAATACAAAATGGGAAATCGGTAAAAACATTCCAGACCTCTTGAGTATAGGGGAAGAAACAATGCATAATCATAGCTTTCTGAAGTCTGTTGATTTTTCTTCGCATGCATTGTTTAAAGAATTATTTTCTCCAAATATCAACTTTGTTCTTAATGGTATTATAGGCAATGGATACTGATTTCTTCAGGTTATATGCATGCAATTGTAATAGCCACAGTGCCCTCTTAACTTATCGAATTCTTCGCGCTTTTTTGGAAACCTTGCCA
>NC_087218.1:22991370-22998870 GCF_015104395.2 Macrobrachium nipponense | reverse complement strand
GAGGGCCGCAATATTACCATCTGTGATACAGCAGCTCCACTCGTTTAGGAAAATACCTTTTCCCCAATTCAGGTATCCGTTTTGGCATGTTTTAGAGCAAAAGAACAAAAAAACCCTCTTAATATAGATATCTGTTGTCGCATATTTCGTTATGAAAAATGATTCAATTGATTGACGTAACTTCTGGCAGTGCATCCAAGAAGTGTTTATCGAGCCAGCATGAGACTGAGGGTGTGTGTGAATCTGTTCAGTGCAAATCCCTTTTAATTATTTATGATGCTTTATGCAAGTTTTTCTTCTAGCAAGACTATTTGAAGTGTCCGTTGTTTTATTTCTGTCTCTCAGATTAGGTCGTAGCTTTCTGCGATAAACATTCTGAGAGCTGTTCTAGAAGATACAATGTGATCCTCCCTATGCTTGCTATTTTTGTTAAACTAGACTGGCCATATGCCACCTCGGGTCCCTCCCGTTGTGAGCACATCCTATACAAGTTTGTGTGTTCTTCCGTCATTGCTTTAGAGGTGAATGCCAAACGAGTAATAATCAGAGTTTTATTACGAGAAAGTTCAGTACACAACTTAAGACATGTAGGTTGACAGAATGAAAATCTTTTGGACGAGTGTAAAGGAATTTGTAATTTGTAATTGTGTGTGTGTGCATGTAGAAAGACAATATGACGATATTGCTGCATATTTTCCCGCTTATTCTTTAGGTTTATTTAGAAATTTTTGCAAACTATATAATTCATGTTTTTCATCTTCGTAGAAGAATCTGGTGATCTTTGGCTTGACTTGTCTCGTTTCACACAAGAGTGTTTTCCTTATATAATAATAATAATAATAATAATAATAATAATAATAATAATAATAATAATAATAATAATAATAACATCTTACAGACAAAACAAGAAACAGTCCTGTTTGAAAACGGTAGCTCCGCACAGGGTTAACTAAAGGTAAGTATCACACGTTCTAATTTCCCTTTGTCAATTGCCTGTAGCGTCTCCCTGTCCTTCTTTGCAGGATATGGATGACTTCATTACTGAACCGAGATAGAAAAATGTCGGCAGATTTTTTTTTCGTGTTTAGCAGGAAAGTAGTGAAACTGGTGTCAGGTTTAGATGTGAAAATTGTTGCGAAGCTTTTTTAGCGAGGTGTGGATAGAGATGAGCAGTTGAGCACTTGGATGCATAAATTGATGCAGATCTTAGTGGCGGGATGTGGAAATTGGTCACACGACAACAGCAACATGTAAAAACTGATGCTGAGTTTGGCATTGAGACCGAAAATTGTTGCAAAGTCTCAAGGCATTGACTTTTGGACAGAAGTAGATAATCCCACACCCCTACCCTTATTGACTCAACCGAGAGCATATGTGCTAATGGCATCTAACGCTGATTAATAATCCCCCATCCAAGTCGTGACCAGATTCAATATTGCATTACTTCTCTAATCAAAAGACCATCGTTGTGTCTTTCATTGTTGGTCATGCAAATACAGTATTGCTTCTTTCTTTTTTGTCAGTCTCAACTTTTCATATTTTAAATTATACTGAAATCTTAGTGTTCGTGTGGATAATTTAAAGAAAAAAGAAACTGAAGTATACCTGATAGGTTTGTAATATATATATAGTATATATATATATATATACATATATAATTAACCTTTATTTGCAACCTTTTTTCAACAGGCGATGATGTTATCATCCATCAACACTTGCAGTGGTCAACGAGATCTAAGCAAGTTTTCCCGGCTTAGTTTCTTTAAGATAAAGGAGAAATTAAGATCCCACCAGTAACCAAGTATGACGCTACATTAAATACGACATACAATACATCCTTGTAACTAAGAAGTCACTAAAAGCGTCGACTATTGTAATTTCGACAAAAGTAAACAAAAAATATATATTAAAAAACTATATAATCCATTTTAGCTCCGATGTTATGGACACGTAATTCCCACATAATACAAAGCAATAAATATCGTCCATAGTTCCACTTTTCAAAGGGGCCATAAGAGATCGAGACTCCTACGGAAATAACAAAGAAGAGACAAATAAATAGAAGAAAAAAAACCGACTCTTTGATGGCAGTGGTCCAGACTCGGAGGGAAAATAATTTGTTTTGCACATTCCGAGTTCGATGGATGAATCTCACAGATTTATGGCTCGGGGATAAAAGTCCATCCTGGTCGACTGATGGCATCTCGTAAATAGATAAATATATTATAGTTGCTCGCTTGACCAGCTCTTGACGTCACCAGGAGCTCTGATGATGGATGCTGAAAGGCTTCGTTTATACCTCTCCTTCCCTCTATCTTTCTCCTCACTTTCCCCTCGTCCCGCAACCCCTTTATCCGTCTCCTCCCCCTCCTCCTCCTCCTCCTCCTCCTCCTCCGCTCCCCTCCTCCTCCCCCTCCCTCCTCCTTCCTCCTCCTCAATTGATGATTTACAACGTTGACTTAACGAGAGGGTTTAATTTCCCTTCGCCTATCAGTGGCTCGCCATCGTCATATGAGGCGGTTTGTCCGTCATCAGATTTCACCCGTCCTGCGGTGATTTCCAGAGTCCCAAACTTTGAGCAAGGCCGAGTTTGTTGCCCAGCAGCTGCGTCGTAATATTAATTCCCGTCCATGTAGGTCGTCTAGAAATTACTTCCTCCTCAAAAAACAACTATCGCTGTCAACAGATTAATCGACGCATTTTTCCACTGGGCAAGGCACACGTAATTGAACTGGTAAAGGTTTTCAGCTTGATTTCCTTTCAATGTTGTGTATGTTAAATTGTTTTTTTTAATGCATTTATACACATTCTGTATGCCAGTTACAACATGCATGCCACTGTATATATATATACATACACACACACACACACACACACACACACACACATATATAATATTTATATATATATTATAATATATATATTATAATATATATTATATATGTAATATATATATATTTATCTTATAATATATATCATACATACATATATATATTATATAAAATTATATATTATAAAAAAAAAAAAAAAATATAATATATATATGTGTGTGTGTGTGTGTGTGTATGTGTGTGTGTGTGTGTGTGAGTGGGTCTGACTGGCTGACTGTCTGTTTGTCTGTCTTTCTATCTGTCTTATCTGTATAAGTATATGAGTAAATAAGGCCTTTTCCCTTAACGGGGTGGCTCTGAAGAATGTAAAGGAACACACCAATTTATTTGCTGAACCGATCCACCTTAATCTTGCACTTAAGCTTTCTGGATATAACCCATTCACTCCATCCCTCCTGCTGTTTCTAAGTCTTCCTCTCCCCCTCCTTCCTAACTCTTCCGAAAGGTACCCTTTCCACCAGCTTACCGTCCCCCCGTTCTCTCCACATGTTCAAACCAGTTGAAAATATTTTAATTCATCCTTCACATATACTAACCTATTTATCACTTCTACTTATATCTACATTTCTTACTTTCTCTCATCAGTTTTTATGTCACTTATATTACACAAAGAATTCATCTCAGCGGCTTCAAATCTCTTTATTTCGGCTGTATTCAGCTTCCAAACTATACTTCCCTAAGGGAGAGTTGGCTCAACAATGCCTTTATGCATTCCCTTTGCGTCAGTGAATACCCCAAATCTCTTCCCAGATTTCTAAAAGCACACACCACGCTAACTCACACTGCAGTGTTCTATGAATGTCCTTTTTTTCAAGATCCGAGCCTCTTCTACAAATACTTACAAGCTTAACTTGTGCGAGAACGAGTTTGTTTGAGGTTATGTCTGTAACTTCAATAAAATCGTAGGTCCTCTGTGTGTCCTTCTCAGTACCCCCAATTTCTTTCACCTCTCCACAATAGGGGTCCTGGTTTTAGATTTAGATCGAATATTTCAAAGGCATTTGAAAGATTTTAATACTTGGGAGCTTGTGAGTAACAGACTGTTTTAGAATTTAATCATCTTCTGAGTTCTAGTCTCCCATATGGATTTGTTTGGGAAAGACAGGTGACTGGCTTAGTCATCAGTAATTAAAAGGTCCCATTATCCTAACATCAGTAATCACATTGTTGATGTTCTTGGCCTTTAGCCAAATCTGTTGGTCAAAAAGAGGAGACTTCGACAGCTTCGGTTAACTTAATCATAGCTGCGGACAGCATGTTGGCGGAGAAAAGTTAGAATTTTGAAGACTCGAAAACTGGAGCGGCTGACTAATGGGTCAGTAGGGACGAGGAGAAGTGACTCTTTGAAATACAAAATATTTAGATTTAAATGCATTTCCATAAAAAAGACGATGAAATTACAATTTATCTCGGTTGAAACAAGGAGCCTTTAAGCCTTTTCATGCAATTTATTTGATAAAATATAAATTAAAGTACTTAGTAAACTGTTAAATGGAAACACTTGGAAGCAGAATACCCTCAGATTTCAAGTCAGTACGATTACGCATATATATATATTTATATATATATATATATATATATATATATATATATATATATATATATATATTATATACTGATAGTATGTTCATATGCAAGTATGAAAGATAAAATTCACAATTATCCACGTATCTAGAATGAAACGAGCAGAGAAATAACTTACATATCCTAAAAATTACTGCATATAATATTTTATTTGTCAATTACATTTTGTCAGATCGAATATAGCAACTCTTGCAGAGAGAGAGAGAGAGAGAGAGAGAGAGAGAGAGAGAGAGAGAGATCCACTTAAAAAAAAATTCTCTCAAAACAGGATAATATCACAGGACGAAAAAAAAAATTATAAGTTATGCCCTCCAAATTTTGCAGTGTTGCAAGCTATGGAAGAGATAGTTGTCAGGTGTTCCGAAGGAGCACATAAAAATACGTTAAATAATACCTGCAAAAGAAGACGACCGTCACAATTCTGCAGAGAGTGAGATGCAGGGAGAGGGAGATCTTAATCTGGTGCTTGCGGGCGGGAGACGCAAGGTCGAAATTTCTCCGCTCGGGTTGATAGTCTTGGTCTGACATCAGGTCGACGGTGATTTGTCTTTGCAACGGCTCCCCCGCTCCCCTTCCCCTTATTTTTTCTCTTTGGCACTGGCGTTATTTCGAACCTCGGAGTCCAGGATTCTTGTTGTTTGTAGGGGAGATGTTGGTTGTCTGTTGTGCATGCGGGAAATTCTGGGTACACCAGGTCGCCTCTATTTTTGTCCAGTTTCACTCTTGACAGTTTTTTTTATCCATATATATATATATATATATATATCATATATAATATATATATATATATATATATCTATATATATATATACATATGTAATATATACATATCATATATATATATATATATATATATGTATATATATACACATATTATATACATATATATACATATATATATGTATATATATATATATATATATATATATATATATCATATATACTATATATATATGTATATATATATATATGTATGTGTATATTATTTTATGTATATATATACACATATATATCACTATATATATATACACATTATATATCCTTATATATATATTCGTATATATATGTATATATATATATATATATATATATATATATATATATAGCACTTGTATTAAATTTACTTCTTATCAATATCCTTTAATGAAGATGAAACTTACATCATTTTCAAAACATTCTTATACCATATTTCACTTGCGCTAAATTGACCTTATATCGTTGTTCTTTTATGAATATGAAATTTAGAAAATTTTCAAAATATTATTATACCATATTTTCCTTACATCGGGTTTACCTTATATCATTGTTATTTTCAATGAAGAGGAAATTTAGAACATTTTCGGAACAGTGTTATATCAGGTGAAATTTATATTTATTAGGGTTATCGTGCATGTTGCTCTACTGTATATGGCTAGATAAAACGAACACGCTCAGAAATTCTTGTACTTTTATTGGGAGACTTTTTCGTAACATTATGCTTTCTTTCCTGAATAAAATGTAAAGAATACTGACTATTTAATGATAAGAATTTTAAGCATATAAATTTTTGAAAGTCGTGATTCATATACACGCATTAAGCTACAGATGTCCTTTAATATCTAATTCGGTATACCTCAGAATTAATATATTTTCGAATGTGTTAACCACGGGGAAATTCTTTTAGTTGTAAGAAATTCGTCGGCTCGTGGCCACGAGCACACGAATTTTTTATCAACTAAAAAATTCCCCGCCGGTTGACATTTATGAAAATATATTCATTCCGAGGTAGAGAGATTTAGATACTAAAGGACTTTTGTAGCTTAATCCGTGTACACACACACACACACACACACATATATATATATATATATATATATAATATATATATATATATATATATATATATATATATATATATATATATATATATATATATATATATATATAATAAATATAATATATATAATATATATATCATACATAAACAGGACTATAGAATATATTTGGACTTCTAGATTACTTTGCTGATACCATTTACACATCTTTTGTGTGAAGTTTTCAGAATTTGTATTGATATAAAGTTTCACACACACACACACTCGTGCACACATACGCATACACACACATACATATATTGTATGTGTGTGTGTATGTGGGTGGGTGTGGGAGCATGCTTGCCTCTTTAACAATCGAGCTTAGTTCGAATCCCAGTCAAGTACGGAGGTGTATAGACACGTTCAGTTAAGAAGGCTAACACCTGAGTAGACTACCCCTGAGAAGAAATGGTCTTTAATAATGCAAGTTATGTATAAAATGTATATATATATATATATATATATATATATATATATATATATATATATATATATATATATATATATATATATATATATATATATATATATATATAAACAAAGTTACAGCCACGAAGGAAAATTGAAAAGCTTGGTAATAAGACGAAAGTACTAAGCATCTCCAGTGTTTCAATTTTCCTTCGTGACTGTTAACTTTGTTCGTATAATCATGAAGGTTTTTAGTTCTTCTTGATTTAAATCAAATATCTCTCTCTCTCTCTCTCTCTCTCTCTCTCTCTATATATATATATATATATATATATATATATATATATATATATATATATACATGTGTGTGTGCCATTTTTACACTCGTTTATCATTGTATCTAAACCAAAGGCGCAGGTTCGAATGCTGGCCGGGACAGATACGCTTGACAGTTATAATTCCCCTGTGTTGTATATTATTCCTGTGATATTGTGGAATCGGTGTTGAAGGTATTTGTGACTTGTATCACTATTATACACACACACACACAGATACATACATATATATATATATATATATATTATATATATATATATATATATATATTACTGATACTAAATCGTCCTCTTGTGAGTTGCTAAAAAAAATTCTCTATTTATTTTGTCGTTTTTTTTTCAAGTCGCTGCCGATTAAAATCTCGCGTGACAGATGCTCCTTGTTTATCTTAATCCAACTCCGGAGAAATTTTTCACAATAGAAAAAAT
>NC_087218.1:22978870-22983870 GCF_015104395.2 Macrobrachium nipponense | reverse complement strand
ATATATATATATATATATATATATATATATATATATTATATACATATATCTAATAAAAGGAAAGGCAAAGGAGCCCATAAAAAACACCGAAATATAGAGGGAAAAGTACTATATTTCAGAGACTGCTGTCTCTCTCTTCAGGTATATGAATGAGAAAAGTTTACAGAAAAGGTGGTATTTATACCAAGAGATCCATCCACAGGTAAGCCAATTTAGGTCACCCCCACTGATAATCTTCCTTTAATCTTAAGCGTTGGTTGAATGAAAACCTTGTCGATCACATCTGAAACCCATGCTCCTTTTGAGATGTTCATTACCTGCCTCTCTTTTATTAAGGACGATTCCATCATTTGATTCTTGTACCGGCAGTGCAGGACGTGACCAATCTTACATCGGATTTACAAGGGAAAATCACTTCCCCCGAGATTAATACAACACAAACTGTCAGTTAGGTATGGACAACAGAACTCAGCTATTTTCAACCATATAAATGAACATAGCCATAGAATAAACTGGAATTTGTCACATATAATTTATAGCAGCAACTGCCGGTGCAAGAGTCAAATGATGGAATCAGCCTTAATAAAAGAAAGGCAGGTAATGAACATCTTAAAAAGGAGCATGGGTTTCAGATGTGATCGACAAGGTTTTCATTCGAGATGGGGAGAGTGAAGCTTATATCTATACTTGTATATAATGTCTTGTAGTTTCAACATTTTTATGGAATGGTTGACAACTGAAGGAAAAGTAATTTTTAAATTTTTAAATGTCACAGTAAGAAATATTGGATATTAGAACATTTTTGTGGTTAATATTTATGCATACTTGAGCGTATTTATATATATATATATATATATATATATATATATATATATATATATAGTATATAATATCTATATAAGTCATATCACTTTTCCGTGATTCATAATACATATATCGAGCTACAATGTCCTTTAATATCTAATTCGCTCTACCTCGGAATTAATATATTTTCATATATGCTTAACCGAAGGGGAATTTTTTTCTCGATAATAGACTTGCCTGGATCGGGACGCGTCCCGATCCAGGCAAGTCTATTATCGAGAAAAAATTCCCCTTCGGTTAAGCATATATGAAAATATATTAATTCCGAGGTAGAGCGAATTAGATATTAAAGGACATTGTAGCTCGATATATATATATATATATATATATATATATATATATATATATATATATATATATGTATGTATGATGTATGTATGTGTGTATATATATATATATGTATATATATATATATGTATATATATATGTGTATGTATGTATGTATGTATGTATGTATGTGTGTGTGTATATATATATATATATATATATATATATATATATATATATATACAAATATACATAGATACAGGAAAAGAGCTAACGTGAAAGTTGAAGAAAAGAAGGTCCTTGTTCCAGAATCAATGGAAATCCATTTATGGCGTTCTGGCCAAGTTACCGCGTCCCGACTTCTGTACAAATAAACATGAAATCCATCCAACCGTAAACAGCTATCAAATCAGCATCCATAAGGACAGAGAGAGAGAGAGAGAGAGAGAGAGAGAGAGAGAGAGGCGAGGGGCCTCCTGCCTGAGCTGTAAACAAATAATTGTGACAGTATCTTTCTTGCCAGAGAAGACAGTATTTATTTAGTCCGTCATATTTACCTGATTTGTAAGACAGAGTTGCTGACTTAGCATTGTAGAATCTGCTTTTTTTTCTCTCACTCTTCCGTCGGACCCAGAATGCTCTCTCTCTCTCTCTCTCTCTCTCTCTGTGGCCCCATGTGTCATTTGTCTCTTCACTTTTTTCCCTTTAGATTTCCTTTTTCTCTTTCTTTCTTTCTTTCTTTTATTCTTCCTATCCAAGTGGGGGGAGGGGCCGTATCCAAGGTTGCGCTTTTGTTTCGTTCTTAACAATGGGTGCTACAAACTGCTGTTTCAAGTATTTCTCTCTCTCTCTCTCTCTCTCTCTCTCTCTCTCTCTCTCTCATACACACAACATCACGTTGTGGAAGGTGAAGAATCAGAGACCTCACAAACTTTGTTATGGATTATTCAAATTTATTATATATATATATATATATATATATATATATATATGTTTGTGTGTGTATGTATGTATGTATATGTATGTATTTATCATACAATTATATATATATTATATATATATATATACATACATACATATATGTATGCGTATATACAGTGTATGTGAGAATGTGTGCTTTTGCTTCCGCTCCAGATGTTTACACGTATGTGTTTGTAAGAGTAATGTACAGTAAAATATAAAGACAGAATGTTTGCAGTGACTTGTGATAATTGCTATATAAAGAACTCGACGAAAAATCAGCCGAATCAGATCCCCCCCCCCTCTCTCTCTCTCTCTCTCTCTCTCTCTCTCTCTCTACTCTCTCTCCTCTCTCTCTATCTATTCTATTATATGCATGTTATTTTTCTGGCTGTGACAGTTTTCCTCCCCTAATGAAAAGAATTCACGAAAAAAAATTATAACGAATAAAAATTATCAGTTTCTCGAACGAAAAGAAATGACTGACAAGAACCTCATGACTTGTTCAGAAATTTAGCCTTCCATTCAGTTCTGTCATGAAATTTCAGGGTTCTTTGATATTACCTCTCTTTCGAAGAAAATTCTTTGATATTACCTCTTTTCCTCTCTTTCAAAGGATAATCTTCTATGTTACCTCTCTTTCGAAGGAAATTTTTTTCATTACCTCTGTTTCCAAGGAAAAATTTGTGTTACCTCTCTTTCGAAGGGAATTCTCTGATATTACCTCTATTTCGAAGGACATTCTTTGATATTACCTCTCTTCCGAAGAAAATTCTTTTATATTACCTCTTTTCCTCTCTTTCAAAGGACAATCTTATATATTGCCTCTCTTTCGAAGGAAATTGTTTTATATTACTTCTCTTTCCAAGGACATTCTTTGATATTACCTCTCATTCGAAAGAAATTGTTTAATTTTACCTAACCTTCGAGGAACATTCTTGTATATGACTTCTCCTTGGAAGGAAATCCTATTATATTACCTCTCTTTCGAAGGAAATGCTTTTATATTACCTCTCTTTTAAAGATAATTGTTTTACATGACCTCTCTTTCGAAGGACATTCTTTTATATGACCTTTTTTTCGAAATAAATTCCGATATTACCTATCTTTCGAAGGACATTATTTGATATTACCCCTCTTTTGAAGGAAATTGTTTGATATTACTTCTTTTTCGAAGGACATTCTTTGATATTACTTCGCTTTCGAAGGAAATTGTTTGACATTACCTTTTTCGAAGGAAATGCTTTTATATTACCTCTCTTTCGAAGATAATTGATTTACATGACCTCTCTTTCGAAGGAAATTCTTTTATACATCCTCTCTTTCGAAAGAAATTCATTTATATTTCCTTTTTTTTAAAGTGAAATCCTTTCATATTTCCTCTCTTTCGAAGAAAATTCTTTGATATTTCGTCTTTTTCGAAGGAAATTCTTTGATATATTACCTCTCTTTCGAAGGACATTCCTTTATATGACCTCTCTTTCGAAGGAAATTCTTTTACGTTTTCTCTCTTTCGAAGAAAATTGTCGGATATTACCTCTCCTTCGAGGGAAATTCTTATATATGAGCTCTCTCGAAGGAAATACTTTTATAAGACCTCTCTTTGAAAAAAATTCTTTTATATTACCTCTCTGTCGAATGACAGGCCTGGAGAGAGGTAAGGGAAATGAGAGGCCTTTGTAAGATGGTGGCTGGGAAGCGTTCCCACAGTCTACGAAAACATGAGGATATAGTTTGAAGTATTGTCCTGCTGTTTTCCGTAGTAAAGCTTTATTTGTATTATATTTTAGAAGTATTGGCAGAAATACTGGTAGAGAAAATCTACAAATGATACTATTGGAGCCAGATTGACAGGGAGTAATCGATAACGTTTTCGAAAGCTCTCGTTTTGCATATATTTTTAATGTATACGTATTTACACTTACGCCATTGCGTATTTGTTTACCATTTTAGTGACTTGCGATTATGAGATTTTTATGAATAATATGATTATTACTAATATTATTCCAGATGCTTCTCTCCTGATTTAAACGTTGAATAGCGTCAATACCTTCGAAGACGGAACATTCCATTTAGAAACATAATCACGGGTTTACAGAAATTGAGGCAAGCATAAAGATCATTGTTATAGCCTAATTTTGTGGTGCTGATTTCAGCTTCGAAACCAGTTTTCACTCATTACCTCTAGGTTTGAGATATACATGTATACGTGTACATAAATATGTACATGCATTCATGGCTACCAGATGTGTCCTATATAGGACAATGTGTGTGTTTTTTTTATTAGAAATTAAAGGAATTGTGGTCTTTATAGAAAATTTGCATGCCCTATTTTTACTAAAAGCACCTGGCAACCCTGACATGCAATGCGGGCGGCTGGGTACACCAGTAGCCTACTGGCGACGAGAGCAGACGGTTAGTGCTGCTCGACATTCATGTAATACAACCGTTTCATATCAAGCTTGGTTTAACAAAGAATTTCGTAAAGGCCATGGACAAAAATGGCGCTGCCTTGCAACACATGCGCACCCTTTCCAGCTCTGAGTTCTGCTAAGCTCAAGGCTCAAGGAGGGCATCTTCTTCGGACCACAGATCCGAGAGGTGCTGAAAGATATGGACTTTGAGGAGCTTCTTACCTTAAAGTCAGTCTGCAATGGCTCCCTTGGTAACACACGGGTACCAGATTATTAAGGGTGTATCGAGAAGTTGTCAGAGTCTTATGAGGATACGGGATGCTGAATGTCACTCAAAATTCCCTTTCTCCACTCCCACTTAACTTCCTCCCTCCGAACCTCGGGGCAGTGAGTGATGAGCATGGAAAAATGTTCCACCAAGATATTACTAAGATGGAGAGCAACTACCAAGGCAAGTGGAAACCCAGCGTGATGGGGGACTTCTGCTGGATGCTC
>NC_087218.1:22956370-22971370 GCF_015104395.2 Macrobrachium nipponense | reverse complement strand
CCTCGCGCACCACAGGATAAACCTTACGGGCGATGTCACGGGGCCTTTTATTTTCAACCTTTTGTAGCTAATGGAAGTAAATGGAGCAGGACTTGTTGAGTCAGCTGATATGCAGGATGGCAAGGATTCCTTAGGGATGCTTAGCTTTTTTTTCTAAGGGGTTTTTGTTCTCTTCCGGAGCGTTAATTTTCGTTTATCTTCAATTAGAGCGGCCCCCTTCCCCTTTCACCAGCCTCCCACCACCCCTACCCCCCTCCTGTAGGTAGACTCAAACCTCTTTAAGTCTCTGGAGCGGTTGCAGGTTGTGAGTAGGACATCGACTTTGGGTTTGTGAGATGGTTAATTAAAGGTTGTAGCAAATTTTTTAGTAAAGGTAAATTAGTTCCTAGCATCCTATGCTATTCTATTTTTTCGACCGAAAAAAGCGATAGAAAATCTAAAAGAAAAATCATGCCCTAAAGTTTGCTAAGAATGCTGGCGTTTCTTGGTCAAGAAGCATGATTCGAAACTTTAAGTCGTTAAAAGTAAAACTAATAAAAGAAATCCATTTGCCTCAATTCCTAATAAATATACAGTATTTTATCGAGAGGTGCTTCTGTCATCGTTAGCATAAAAAAAAATCACAAATCTAAAATTGCTTGTAATACATCTGCATCAACGTAGATTTCAGAGCCTTGCAAGCCCACGACAGAAATCTGTCAAAATCAAGGTTTCTCAAGGCGTAACCTGCTTACTTATGTGATGCCTTGATCTTACGTTTTCACCTGTCTTGTAATGCCTACCCATTGAATTGTATAATTTATTCGACAACATTCATTATCATGCTGGTCTCCGCGTTTAGGAAATATGCTCTCTTTACATGAATAAATATCAGAGCTACCACAGGGTTTCAGGAAACGTTTTCTTGCATGGTTACGCTACATTTACTCAGGTTGCAATGCAGCGTATGTTTTCACAGGCAGTGTCAGGATCATTTATTTTGACGCCTGGGGTACTTTTTCCTCTGACATAGACGTAGGGTGAGTTCTCCCATAAATTAGAATAGCTAAAAGTTTAATGCATCATGTTGCACTAAGGATTGACGTTGATTGTTGCTAGGCGTGTTAAATATGATTGTATGAACGGGCAAATGTCGCATAGAGGTATTAGATGCAGTTTTATGAATATTGTAAACGAGTAGCTGTCTGATTGCTTTATTTACGCGTAGTATATTTGATTTTGGTCAATATCTGTATTTATGTGTATTACCCGTTTCTAGTCAAATGCAGTTCATACGCTAATCTGTCGAAGGCTGTTGTTGTTGGTGAATTTTTAAAGAAAGAATTGTCTGTGCTTAGTAAATAGTGCAATAATTATATTTGATATTCGTTACATATTCACACAGGCATAAATAGAAACCCACCTACTTTCACACAAACATACACAAATACGTATCTATATATATATATATATATATATATATATATATATATATAATATAATATATATATATATATATATATATATATACATATTCATATTTATATATAAGCGCACTTTAAATCACAAAGACTTTCCTCACACACACACACACACACAGGATGCGCGAACGCACTGCATGCAAAGGAAGTCCCTGGAATTTTGACGGCCTCCCGAGAAAATCGCCACTGACACAATATTGCCATTAATGAAAAGGAGAAGCCGCCTTTAACTCTGAATGCCTCTTAATTTTGACTGGCCGCCGCTTCAAACAAGGCGGCAAAAAAGATTTGCTTCGACTTAAAGTGAGAGTGAAAGTTAGCATTTGAGATTCAGCTCGTTTTGCTATTTTTTATTTTTCTCATTTTTTCTTTTTCCTTTTTTTTAAGCTTACGTATTCGGCTAACTTTTTTATATTGTCGTTACAGATCTCAATATAATAATTTTGTCTTTAAAAATGTGCGACATGGGCAGATTTGTTTTATGTTTTCCTTAGAAAAGAGAAATGAATGGAATATGGTTCTAGAAAAATGTATAAAACATCAATTTACTATCTTGATTGTTATTAAACATTTATCACGAGAAATGCCAATAAGACGATCTTCCTAACGTTCTTTTATAGACCAGGCTCGATGAAAACAAAAGAAAAAAAGAGAGACATATCTGCCTCTTAAAGGAATGAAGGTTACAAGTATAAAAAAAAACAGACGCAGATAGAGAATTCTAAAGCTGCAAAGGTAGAAGAAGAAAATAAACGGTAGATGGACCATGTACTCTTACGAGATTTACTGATTTCCCACAGGGTCAGTGTGGGAAGAGGTGAGGGTCTGGTTTGAATTCAGCCTATTTATACGAAAAAGTCTCTCGTCAATGGGACCAGTCACCAATGACGTACTGATATTCACTTCCAAACGAATAAATATCATATTTAATTAAAATATAAAAGTAGAAAATTTGTCAACTGTTTTGGAAGTCAGATTTCATGAGTGCAACCTTTCGCCTGGAGAAGGGCAAGAACTGGCTTATTGTGTAAATAGATTATAGTTACCGTTCAGTTTATTTACATTTTAGCCACCTCCTTTTGGGAAGAGGATGGTACCTAGTTTGTGCTGATTGCAAATGTTTATCTATTTCTATGACATTTGTGTCTGTTGGACTGTGTGTTTTGCTCCAATACCATGAGCAGTAATACTCGACGGAGCCTTTCACTCATTCATTCATGTGTGCGAATATGTGTAAAATATATGTGACAGCGTCTACACATACACAAACTCATTCACTTGAGTATATTCATATTTAAATGTAAAGAATTTTTGCTTACACTGCCTCCACGCGGACGAGTTGGTTTGAAAATCAGCATACGTGATTCTCACAGCGAAGCGTAGAAAAGAGAGAGAGAGAGAGTATAAATGGACTTTTGTCAGTGCGTGTGCGCATGTGTGTGTGTGTGTGTGTGTGTTTTTTTTTTTTTTTTTTTTTTATTGAGAGAGAGAGAGAGAGAGAGTATGTAAATGAACTTGTGCCAGTCCAAATGCGTATGTGTATGAGAGTATATGAATCTGTCAGTACATATGCGTATGTGTGTGAGTGTTGTTGAGAGAGAGAGAGAGAGAGAGAGAGCAAGCACAGTTGCATAACCCAACGTCATTCTCGAGTCAAGATGACGGCAGGAGGATTGTTAAGGAATGATATGCCTCCGCCCATTCCCCACCTCCCCCATAACATCTCCTATCCTCATCCTCCCCCCTCCTCCTCCTCCTCCTGCTAGGAATTCTCTCATCTGGGAAAGAAAGCGAGGCAGATAGAGAGACCATTCTGGACTGTCTCAGTCCTCAGCCGGATGGAATGTCACAGTGTTTGTGTGTTTGAGAGAGGTCCAATCGTCCCCTAGAGAAATCAGAGTATGCCGAAGAAGTGGGAAGGAAACGTAGCTGGGTGTGTGGATCAGACGCTAAGGAGACCGAACCCCCGCCCGACGCCCCCGGCGTTATTGGCATGAAATGTGTCTCGCACTTCTACCTGTAGATTTCTCTCCGCTCGGATTATTCTTCCCCACACTCATATATATATATATATATATATATATATATATATATATATATATATATATATATATATATATATATATATATATATATATATATATATATATAAATTATTTATTATATATATACTATGTGTATATATATATATACATACACATATGTATATATTACATATAACATATATATATACAAACATATACATATATATATATATACACACACCCATATATATATATATATAATATATATATATATATATATATATATAAACATACACACACACATATATATATAATATAAATATATATATATATATATATATAATATATATAACGTGTACTATATGAGTAAATTTTTTACTGACATTAGCAACGGTTAAAAAAAATTAACTGTGATGTCTTCGACTTTCATCAAGAAAACAAAATTTCTTTCCTAAACAGATGTGGTTCGGACCGAAAGATTGACTAGTAATTCAGAGCTAAAAGTGAAGGAGTTGAACAGCTAAGTGGAAAGAGACCAACTGTTATGGGCCTGAGAGGGAACACTGCACAGAACACTTTGTCTGCCATGCGTCCGTATAATGTACACTGTAGGTAACACCCCTACCGGAGTCTCAAGAGAAAAACAATACAAGGGCGCTGTCAGCGCCTTCCTCTACTGATTCAAGGATAAAGGATGGTTTTTGCAGACTCCCTCAGTGAAAGTTTATCAAAGAAAGGTCTTCTCCATTGTTGCAAAGTTATTCCTTTCACAGTAATCCATTTTCCTTTACAGGAGTCTCCTATGATTTACACTGTGTAGCATTTTTTAAAACCATAGCATTTCACAGGGTACTGCTATACATGTGATATCCCTTGATATGGTCAAGATTGTAATCAATCATAGATCAGTTGACTGACGTACACGCATACATACACACACACACACACCCATAATACACCTCTCTTGGCAGTCCAGCGGTAAGGGGACTTGTCACTGAAGTCTGTGTAGTTGCTGTCGGTGGTTCGAATCCGCAGGTGACTTCCTTTTATCAATTATAAATCCCCTTCGGTTATTTCCGAGGTGGAGCGAATTGGATATCAAACGACGTTTGTAGCTTTATGATTAAATATAGATATATATATCTATAATATATATATATATATATATATATATATGTATATTTTATTTATATATATAATGTTCGTTTGTAGTTCTATAAAACGTAATGTATAAATGTATATAAAATCGATTATTAAGTTTTGTCGAAGTCGGTTATATCCGAGGTAGAGCGAATTGGATATCAAACGACGTTTGTAGCTTTATGATTAAATATATATATATATATCTATATATATATATATATATATATATATATATATATATATATATATATATGTTCGTGTGTAGTTCTATAAACTTAATGTATAAATGTATGTAAAATCGATTATTAAGTTTTGTCGAAGTCCGGCAGTTTAATATAGGCAAACCCCAAAAAAATAAATCAAACGTGAAAAATATGCTTTGAGTATGGATGAATCTTTTTTTTTTCCTTCCCCAGATAGCCAAACGTTTCCCCTCTTCTTTATATTCCGGCCGAATTCCTTTTTTCGAATTTCCACGCCGGGGAGGAAAATCTGAATTTTTAAGACAACGTTGCAACTGTCGGAGCTCCGATTGAAAGCAGCGAGGTACGGAAGATTGAAAATGGAAATCGGAATCTCGTCTTCCCTCGCAATGTCAGACCTTTCCTCGAGTCACTAACATCCATCCATCAGGTCTTTTTTTTTCTGTGTGTGTTTTTTTTTTCTTCTTCTTCCTAGGCGAAGAGAGAGGGCTTCGTTCGAACAGTAGCATCCGTCGTTATCAATTAAGGTCGAAAAGTTCTTTCGAGAACCATTAGTTTCCGAGTCTTAGTGTTTCTTGGAGGAGGTAGAGCTTTGTTGCCTGGATGGTAGGCAAGACTGTTTGATGGACGGTTCTCTTCGCCGTTTGGTTACGTCTTGCCGTCAAGTTTCCTCTCCGTCAGCCGTGGAAATAACGCTATTTTCCCGTTGACGTAGCTAAGAATCTTATCCACCCTAAACGTCCAGTTCTAAACTCACACACATACGCATACACACCTCTAACCACTAACCTTGGACGTCCCGAGTTTTTTTTTTTTTTTTTTAATTGGACTGCAAAATATTCTAACCCAGTTTTAATAAGGATTCAAATCCCACTCCTCCCAGTATAAAGGAATTCGATTTCACGGTGGGTGATGCTTGGCTCTTCCGAATGCAAGGCCCCCCAGAGTTTTAATCTTCCATCTCAAAACAAAAAGTAAAGAAAAGGTAAAGAAAAGTCTTGATTGGAAACGGATTTTCTTTGATACTTTCAACGGACATTCATATTCGCTAATGCTCTCTTCTTGTTTGTTTGTTTTTTTTTTTTCTTAAAAGTATGTCTTCTCCATAGTCTAATTTAAACCTTTCCGCGTTACGTCGGAAAACGCGAGAATTAAGAGCTGATTAATTAGATAGGGTTTTGGTATATAGGCCTATAGGCCTATGTGATAAAAGAAATTTGATTATAAAAATTAGATAACAGCAAAAAAAAAACTAGATGAGCCACTAGTATTGAATCATGTAGTTAATTAAACTATTATCGTGCTTTTTACCAAATTTTAGGTAAAGTAACATAGTCACTATAATTTCATTGGAAGTGTAGGCAGGTATTTCCTAATAGGCTTTTGTTTTATTAAGAGTAATCATAATAGAATATTTACATTGTCGTGATATTAATTTATTTGGGTATATACATATATTTATTACATTTTCATATATGCACAATATCACATACAAGCACACATACTTAATATACATATCAATGGATGTGTGTATGTGTGTGCATGTTCCACATACACTTTGAAACTCATTGAGTAATTTCTACCAAACTTGATATACATACTACTTACCATGTGAGAATGATTCATTGTGGGGTTAAGACATCACTGACACCAAAGGGAAAGGGAGGTGGGAAGGGGGGAAATGTAAATATTTCAGAAAATGGCAGATATTAGCGTCTAATCCATAGTTTTTGAGGTCGCTAAGATAGGTAGTGACACGCCTGGTGCTCTTTGAAGTCCATGTTCAGCACCATTTTGGAAGGGGGTGAGAAGTGGTGGAGAGGGTGTGAAATGTAAATATAACCAAACCAATAGATATTAGTGTCTAGTCCGTAGTTTTCAAGGTCACTGAGATGAATAGTGACACTCCAGATTCCCCTTAAGTCCAAGTTCAGCCTCGATTGGGAGGGGTGTGAGAAGGGTAGGGAAGTGGACAAAATATGTAGATTACCAAAACGACAGATATTAATTGTCTAATCCATAGTTTTCAAGGTTGTTGAGATGAATAGTGACACTCCTGATGCCGTCAAGTCCAGGTTCAGCCCTGGTAGGGAGGTGTGGGTGAGAAATGGGTGGGAATAGGAGTGACTTGTAAGAATAACCAAAAGTGACAAATATGTCTAATACACTCTTTTCTAGATTTTTGAGAAGAATAGTGACTCTCCCGACGCCTTTGAAGTGCAAGTGCAGCCCTAATAGGAAAGAGGGTTGAGAATGTGTGGAAATGGGGTGACGTGAAAATAACTGAAAACGACAGATATTAGTGTCCAATCCATAGTTTTCGAGGTCGCTGAGATGAATAGTGATACTCCTGAAGCCTTCTAAGTCCAATTTTAGCCCCAATAGGAAAGGGGGAGTGAGAAGCAACTATATTAACAGGAATGAGAGGGGGAAAGAGAGAGAGAGAGTTTATCAGTTGTAATCAGAGATTTCCAGTCCAGTGCTGGGATGGCCAGCTAGTATATATATAAATACTAAATATTTTTATAATAAAAAGTTTATAAATAATATATATAAATTATATATATAATATATATATATATATGGAGATATATATATATATATTTATAGAGATAATTTATATATATATATATATATATATATTATCGTAATAAGCCGAATACCGCGGGAAAATTGAATAGTCAGGAATCCAAGCGCTTTCGTCTTTATTCAGACATCATCAGTAGCTCCTTGACGATGTCTGAATAAAGACGAAAGCGCTTGGATTCTGACGTATCAATTTCCCGTGGTATTCGCTTATTTATGAAGTCACGTGCATCTACTGTGATTTTTTAAGCATATATATATATATATATATATATATATATATATATATATAATGGAATAGAGGGATGATACTGTATAAATGAATTATGGGAACATATTTCTTAAGATATTTGCTATAAGAAGTATCGCAATTAAGCCAAACTTTGAGCAAATCATAATAAACTCATTATTAAAATTAAACCTAATTACTATGCATGAAAGGCGAGATGACTGAAAACCATTTGGAGTTACCAAAATGAGTTAAACCTTAGGTCACTGAAAATAGTCTCTGCTGTTTTCAGCTTCATGTGAAATATGACATGTTTATTTAAGCAAATCGAAAGTCTTCGAAGTATTATTACATTTACGGTCATGTTTACTGAAAATCTCTCTCTCTCTCTCTCTCTCTCTCTCTCTCTCTCTCTCTCTCTCTCTCTCGAGTAGTGCCATCTTTCTTGGTGAGATGTACCTGCACAGTCTGATTAATCAACAGATATCACGCGCTTAACATATGTCTAGAAATCGAAAAAATATCTAGAAGTGTTCGTGAACTGTCGGTGATAATATTAGTGTGAAAATAGTAGGATAAAGCATCTACTAAGTTAGTTTATCAAGTGAAATATTGTAAATCAGATCAAGATGGCAGTAAGTTCCAACTGTGGGAAAAAATGGCGAAATCTTGCATGTCTAGCAGATTTGAAATATGATGAGGTAGCAGGAAGGGAACTGGCATTTCTCATCTATGAGATCAATAACAGCCCTAATCAAAAAGATACAAAATCATTCATAGACATATTAGAAGGATATGATCCTTCAAACTGGAACAAATCATCAGGAAACATCTTGAAAATAATTGAAAAAGTTCCAAATAAAATCCAAGTGGTCAAGAGACTCATAAAGAAAATTTACATCAATGAACATATTCCAACAAAGAAAATGAATAAGGTGAACATTGTGAATATACTAAGTGATGAAATAGGAAAAAAGAATGCCAAAAGCATGCAAACTGTGTAAGGTGTGGTATAGCATAGTTAATCCACAAAACCTGATCAGAAAATGTTCTGCATGCAACATTCCAACGCATCCTCAATGTGCTTAAGTAATGTAAGATATGAGTAAGGATACCAGAACATTTTGCTCAACATGTCTATCATGGATAGACAATGTTATTAAATCAAGACTTAATGTGCAAATAGTTGAGGATGAAGAAGAAGAGGAAAAGGAAGAAGAAGAAGAGAAAAATGGAGGAGAAGAAAACAAAACTGAAATTACAGAAAAAATAAGGAAAACAAAGAACAAGACAAGAGTATGGATGCAGAGATACTCATTGATACTACATATGAGGCAATCAAGCAGCCTACATACGAAGAATAAATTACGACATGACAACACAATAAAATCCCGAAGAGGCTCTACCCAGATCTGCACACTGATGGGAAAGAGGAAAAAATAGACAAGAAAGACAAAGTCTGCAACCTTTTGAAAAGAGGGAATTGCAGATTCGGAGAAAGATGTTACTACAAACATCCCAAGGTATGTCACAACTATGAAAGCTATGGTAAATGTGCATACCAAGACGGCTATGAAGATGATTGCAGAGATTTCATCCAAAAATATACAAAAACCTAAAAGAAGGAAAAGGATGTAAGTTCGACAAAAAATATAAATATATGCACCCTGTAGCCATGAATCAAAATCAATTAAATAATCAATTAAATAATAAAATCCAAAATAGGAAAGAAACAAATAAAGAAAGGAACAAAGAACATGAGGTGAAGAAAAAAAAGCAAGCCATCATCGCAATATGGAGTGTCAGCAAAGAATTCCCAAGCATCAGCTCCAAGATACTACAGCTCAAGAGATAAATACTGTATGTACGATGCTAAGGGATATTGCAGATACGGAGAAAATTGCAGATTCAGACACAAAATGAATAATTATGATGAAGAAAGATCAAATATTTTGGAAAAGTAGGATATTTTAATGTCAGAATTTCTGGAAATGAAGAAAAGAACAACATACCAGAACAGGAAAGAGACATGGGAAAATCCTTATTACTACCCATATTAAATGAAGGAGATAACACGCAAACCATCATAGTGATGAATGCGCAAGGTTTAGTTACGAGTAACTCAAAAAGGAAAATAGAGTACTTAGAAGAACTAACCCAAATTGAAAAGAAAATAGATATAATAATATAAGTGAAACCTGGTATTCCCAAGAGACTGGTAATGACGATCAAATAAAAGGGTTCCAAACTTATAGATCAGATAGAAAAAATAGGAATCAAGGGGGAACCGCGATATATGGGAAAGACAAAATACAAGGAAAAATATATGAGAAATATGGTAACTCAGAATGTGAACTAATAGCAGTAGAATTTGAATCTGAAAAATTAATGAACATAGTAATATATAGACCCTGTAATACTAAAGAGTTTGACACAATAGAAAATCACAAGGACTGGACTATTCTCTTATCCGGAGACTTTAACTTTCCTTTCATAGACTGGAAAGAACGAATAGGAGATTGTGGTTGTATTTATACATATAAAAAAGAGAGTAATAGTAGTGCAGAAGATAAGAGGCAATTCGAAAAGCTATTAGATATGCTACTAGAATACAACAGTCAACAAATAAATCACCTGCCAACAAGAAAGGAAAATACTTTAGACCTAGTATTTGTGAACTAGGTGAATTGTGTTAAAGAAATAAATTTAGAATTAAACAAAGATTGGGATAACCTTTTCGTAAGTGATGATATAAAGGTAAATACAGAGATATTATATAAAATATTAGAGAAAATAGTGGATAAATATATACCGAAGAAGAAAAGTAAACATCATTCATGCATACCAAGAAACAAAAGGATATTTTTCCAGAAAATCAGAAAGTGGAAAAAAAGGTCTTGCAAAAGAAAAAAATGCATGGAAAATGATGGAACTAAAAAGTAAGATAGAAAATGCAGAACAAAAGATTATTCAATCAAAAGAAAATGAAAAACGGGACTTGGAAGAAAAAACCCTAGTAAATATCAAGCAAAACCCCAAACTATTGTACTCGTATGCAAAAAAGATGAATAAAGAAGAATAGAAATAGGCCCTCTAAGAATTGAAGGGAGATTAATGAATGAAAAAAAGGAAATAGGTAACATATTGGCAGAAAGATGTAAGAGAGAATTCACCCCTAGAATTGATAATGAAGATAATGATACAGAAGTAAGGGATGAAAATAGTGAATATTTAGCAGACATAAATATTAATAAAGCTGATATTGTGCAGGCTATTAATGAAATTAAAAATGGAGCTGCAGCTGGGCCTGATGGTGTCCCTGCTATTTTGTTAAAGAAAGTAGTTCATTCTATCGCAAAGCTACTTGCAATATTATTAAGACAAAGTGTAGATACAGGCAAGATTTATGATGAGCTCAAATTAGCATATATTACCCCTACTTTCAAAAGTGGATCAAGACTAGAGGCAAGTAATTATAGGTCTGTGAGTCTAACATCACATATTATGAAAGTTTATGAAAAGGTAATGAAGAAAAATTTATGAAACACTTAATAAATATAATTTGCTTAATATAGGACAACATGGTTTTGTACCCGGAAAAAGTACACAAACCCAACTGTTAGTCCACTGTGAGAACATATATAAAAAAAATATGAAAAGCGGAAATGAAACAGATGTGGTTTATCTAGAATTTGCAAAAGCTTTTGACAAGGTAGATCATAATATATTAGCAAAGAAAATTAGAAAACATAATATAGTGGATAAAGCTGGAAGATGGTTAAAAGAATTTTTACACAACTGAAAACAGATAGTTATTGCAAACGATGAGAAATCGGATGAAGCTAAGGTAATATCCGGTGTGCCACAAGGTACAATGTTAGCTGCATTACTGTTTGTTATTATGATTGCAGACATAGACAGTAATGTTAAGGACTCGGTAGTGAGTAGTTTTGCCGATGACACAAGAATAAGTAGAGAAATTACTTGTGATGAAGATAGGAACGTGCTACAAAGAGACCTTAACAAAGTATATGATTGGGCAGAGGTAAATAGGATGGTATTTAACTCTGATAAATTTGAATCAATAAATGATGGAGACAGAGAAGGAAAGCTATATGCATATAGGGGACCTAATAATGATACAATCACAAATAAGGAAGGAGTTAAAGACCTTGGTGTGATGTTGAATAGGAACATGTTATGCAATGATCAAATAGCAGTTCTATTGGCAAAATGTAAAGCAAAATGAATATTGCAATATGATATGGTACCCACACTATCAAAAGGATATTGCACAAATAGGGTGTACAAAGGTCTTTTACAGCTAGAATAGAAGAAGTTAAGGATCTTGACTACTGGGAAAGACTACAGTCCTTAAAATTATATAGTCTAGAAAGGAGAAGAGAACGCTACATGATAATTCAGGCATGGAAACAGATAGATGGAATAGCCGAAAACATCATGGAGCTAAAAATATCAGAAAGAGCAAGCAGAGGTAGATTAATAGTGCCCAAAACTATACCAGGAAAAATAAGGAAAGCACACAGGACAATAATCCCCACGCACCAGCATCGACAATGCAGCGTCTATGCAATGCGTTGCCAGCTCATCTGAGGAATATATCAGGAGTGAGCGTAGATGTGTTTAAGAATAAGCTCGACTAATATCTAAGCTGCATCCCAGACCATCCAAGATTGGAAGATGCAAAATATACCGGAAGATGCACTAGCAACTCTCTGGTAGATATTAGAGGTGCTTCACACTGAGGGACCTGGGGCAACCCGAACAAGATGTAAGGTCTGTAAGGTCTCTCTCTCTCTCTCTCTCTCTCTCTCTCTCTCTGTGTGTGTTTTGCCGAAACTACGCGAATATATTCAGTTTGTACCGTCTTGCATAATTCACCGCCAAATTTTCTAATGAATGCATCGCCAAGAAATACAACACAAGCACTAACGTAGTCCATAAAAAAATTCCTTTAACACATAGTTTTCCAGATTAATTCTGTTTTTTTAACTGAACCGTAGTTGTGAAATACTACGGTTCAGTTCAGAAACCAAAATCATTCTGGAAAACAATGTGCAAAAAGAATTTTTTTTATGGATCATGTAAGTACTTATGTTGTATTTCTTGGCGATGGATTCATTAGAAAATTTGGCGGTAAATTATGCATGACGATACAAACTGGATATATTCGCGTAGTTTCGGCAAAATAGCATATGTAGAGAGAGAGAGAGAGAGAGAGAGAGAGAGAGAGAGAGAGAGAGAAATTTTCAGTCAAGATGACCGTAAAGCCAAGAATGCTTTAAAGATTCTCTATTTACTTAATTAAACGTGTGATATTCAGACTAAGCAAGAGACTGGCTCTTTTGAAAAATGCTTTGTTAAATTCACCGTTGCAACATTTCGGTACTTGAATTAATACCCAAAATTAACACATTTTGAATATCATTCGACACACAATGTTTTTCTCTTTTATATTAAATTTGAACTTATCGTTGCCACCTACCCATGTTTGTTTATTCCCGTAGAGAGCGAAGGTAGCGAACAACTCCATCAGATTAAAAATAATCATTAAGAGCCTCTTCGCGGGGAAGTGGCAACGTGGAATGAATTCTAATATTATTCGATCCTTCGTCTTAAGCTCGCCATTTGAAATTCCTGTTATAAATTCCCCCTCAACCTCTCTTCTTCGCCCCTTTCCTCCCTCCCCTTCTACCTCTATGAATAAAATGAGAAAAAAAAGTTATATGTAAAATGTTTTAAAAATGACATTACGCTGGCAAACTTCCCATCTGGGGTCGTATTTTATCCTCAAGCCGCACCATCGTATTATCTCCTCGCTAAGATTCCTTTTGGATCGACTTATCGTCTGTCTGTCTGTTAGTCTGCCTTGCGTCTTCGTTGAATTGAGCTCATTTTGACCTCATATTGTTAATGGAATTTATTTGGAAATGGAAATGAAATTTAAAATTTAGGTCAAAGACAAAGCACAGAGACCTTTAAGGGCCATTCAGCGCTGAAAAGGAAATTGAAAATAAAAACATTTAAAGGTGTAACAGAAGGAAAACTTTGCATTTGCACTATGAAAATTGTTAGGAGGGGGTGAAAAGAAGATGGAAGATAGGTAATAAGAACGAAGGTACAGTAAAACGACTGAAAAGGGCTGCAGCTAGGGGCCGAGTGAGGTGCACTGACGGCACTACCCTCCTACCGGGAATTTATTTGGAGTTATATTATTCAATCGCTGCTGAAGAGACAATTGACTTTTTTCAGCATTCATTCACATAGTGAATGATGCTGTGTTTAATCCTACGTATTATTATTATTATTATTATTATTATTATTATTATTATTATTATTATTATTATTATTATTATTGTTTCGTTGGTGATGTAGTTTCTTTTCATGATTTTAGTTTCCTCTTTTTCATGATTCTGGAATAAGAGCTATTCACTATGAAGTGAAAGATAGACAATTAAAAGGAATAAAATAAAGCGAAAAACAAAGTTCAAAATATAAAATATATCTAATTTTTTTAAAATAGTATATATATACTACTATATAAATATAAACTATATATATTTTTATATATTCTATATATATATATATATATATATACTAATATTATAAAATCATAATAATTATATCTATATATATATAATACACACGATAAAGAAGATTAAGGTCAGGAACTCGAAGAGATTCACGTTATGCTTTAATCCTACATTTCGTGACAGCATCGCCACATCTTCAGAGATATTTCTACAAAATAAAGTATATGCTAACATAAAATAAGAGCTGATTACAAGCTCCAAAAGTTGGAAATTTAAAACAGTTTAATGGTAAAATTACAACTCTCACATTTAAATGACATGCACACTTGATTAAAACAGACCAGAAGTACCAAACAACTTACAAATGACGAGAAGAACATTAAAAATTTTCAACTAAATTACACAAACATAAGTAACAAATATAATCAAAAGTAAATGTCATATATTCACAAAACCACAGCCAAAAACAGCTCAACACTTAACCAACCTTTCAGCATCAAAGAGGCACAAGGAATGACAAAATAGTTAGACTAAAAACAAGGGGACAGCAGAGGAATGGTTGTTTAAGGTTGGAACTCGTAGTTTGATGTTCAGAGTTTCCAAAATCAACAGTTCGTTGGGTTCCCTTGTTTGGCCAATAATTTTAAAATATTCATATTTGACTGTAGCTTTACATTTAATAGTGTGCTTCCTTATATAAGATGTTTCAGGGTTAGATAATTTACGCCCAGTTCTGTAACTAACGCCCCGATGGGAATCGGCCCTGACCCTGAGAAGACGCCGGGTAGATCCCACATATTT
>NC_087218.1:22936370-22951370 GCF_015104395.2 Macrobrachium nipponense | reverse complement strand
ATTGAAATGATAATTTAAGGACTATGTTTATGCGATACTACTAGTGATAGGTGTCTCCTAACTATTTGGTAATGTATATTTATGGTTTTGATATGACGTTTTTTATCACTTCGTTTCGTTCACGTCAATTTTGCTATATGGAAAATAGTTTTACACAGTAACATAACATAATGTTCTAAAGATATCAGTGACTGTTTTTAACATCATTACATATGATTTCTTCCATTTTTGGAAAGAAAAATCGATAAATAAGGCATGAATCGTGCGTCAGGCAGGTGAACGAAAAATTATGAAACTCTGCCACCAGTTTTTTGGCCGACAGTACAGTGAAGCGACCTGACCACACAGCTATCGTGATAGCTGTGTGGTCAGAGTGCTTCACCTCGGCAGCTGGCAATTCTCGAGTCACTTTGTTTAAAACAGGTGGTTCCGATGTTAAACAACCAAACTGTCTCCACCCCTCTTTTCTTAGCATAAGTTTACCCTGGACTTTTAACGTTTCTCCTTGTCACTCGTATCATTTCTTTCCACTTGGGTGGTAATGCCTTTCTCCTGGCATTTTAAATGAATTGTTTTCTGTTTGTTTTTAGCATATTTTTTTTAAGTCCGAATCTTTTGTAATGTTTTAATGTATTTGTATATATTTTTACAGCTTTGATAATGAGGCCAGTCCTTGAAACGTCAGCAATAATATGCCTATACTTTGGCTGTTGAATGCAACCGTTCATACTCCTATATTTGAGTGGTGTGTATATATAATATATATATATACTATATTATATATATATAATATATATATATATATTTATATATATATATATATATATATATATTATATATTGAATTCGATTTTATGATATCATGTTCTTTGCTAAACGTCAGGAAGTTAATTATATCACTCTCGAATTATACTTTGCACTGTAATTTACTTCCGTTTACATTTCTTGAAGGGGAAAGTGGACAGTTTTTTTCTACAAGACATAGAGTATCATTTCATAAATTTCTGTTTAGAAATGAGTCGTTTCTATACTTAGCAACACGTGGTATTCTCATTCACTGATCAGCCGTTGAAGGTTATACAGAGAAAAATGTTATTTAATTTTTACGCCAGTCATGGTTTAGCAGTCCAGCGCATATTTGGTTTAGTAAATCAATTTAGTTTTAATTTAAAATAAATCAACACCGGGATGAAATATACATGAATCATAATTGTATGTCTGTTCGGTGTCACTAATTTTTTCTAACATGAGTTTGTTAAAAGCAATCGTTTTCAGGTCATTATTACTATAAGGGTTGAACTGAAACTTTCTATTGTATCTTCTATTCATAGTCTCTTGTCGTATTTAGAAACAGGAGAAAATGTAACTACGGTGAAGGAGCTGCATGCGTTTTGCATGGAAAGGGAAATGACAAGTAACGAAACATTTTTTATTTATTACAAAAGCAGACAAGAGAAACTAACAAAATTCTACAACCAATTCAAACCTATGCAGCGGATCACCATTACATCTGATAATGATACGAGAGAGTTGTACAAAAGCTATGCGTCCGTTAAAAGATTCATTTTCTGCCCATTCTTTCAGGTCCAGTGGTGAGCGAACAAAGGGGAGGTTAGGTAAAACAATGCTCTTAGGATGGTTTAGGTTCTTCTTCTTCTTTTCCATGATTAGAGAGATATTGTCTCGGAGATGCTAGGCGGCTCAGGAACGGCAGAAGTACCGTGCTTGCAAGATGCTGTAATATTCGCTCTTCGGTTTTTTCCTGGTCGGGTTCATAGCGATAAACTGTTCTATTTAGAAAGGACACTACTGAATGCTTGTTGCTTTTCGTTCACAAATTAAACTTGACCAGATAAGCTTTTTTTTACATACAAAGCGAGCGAAAAGATCAAAATAATTTGCGTCGAAAATACTCAAGATTATTTTTTCAAAATAATGTAAATAAAATGTCATGATTGTTTATACTTAGATGGAAGACGAGACATCTTGTCATTAAGAAATTAAAAAGGTTTAGTTTTTCCCTCACAAGATACAAATCAAGATTATTCCGAAAAAATGATCAATGAACAGATCAAAAGAGTTTTATTCTTTACAGTTTGGTACACTTTAGAAGAATCATCGCTTCATAAAAACACTTCCGCGCCCATCCACGCAACCTCTCCTAACCCCCTCCCCCCACTCTCCTACTATCTGATGATTTTCTCGTATTCAAAGGCAGCATTGGCTAAGTCATATCACTACATTTACGTATAATTGTGTATCCTGCCTTAGCAACTTAGGGAAAGAGCAAGATTACAAGACAGTAATGAAATATAAAAGCACATGATAATGCACATTGCAAGGCGATAATTCGGGAAGTAGGCCAGTCGGCTTCTCTACAAACATCTACATATATGAGCGAAATCAGAAAAAAAATTACATTAACATGTTGGTTTGAAAACAATACTTTCTTCAAGATTTGTCATGTACATCAAAGCCAACATTTCTTTGATGTCAATCAGTTTAGTTTAAAACTTTACACACTCAAAAAAAAGTAAAAAAAACATTTATGATAGACATACTTTTTTATCATTAATGACGAACACATGTACTTGATTTCAAAAAGTAGGTGCTTTCAAAATATGGATGCTTTAAAAGAACAGATATTTGCAAAAGGATAATTATTTAAAAAATATTTTTTACATGTAAGTAATCACTTTTTTCAATGCCACCCTAACTTCATGGTTTAGCAAAATTTTCAGAGAAAGGTTTTTCAAGATATTCCGTAAAAGAATGATAAATGAAGCCCTAACGTCAAAGGCAGTACGTTTGTTATTATGTTCTGTATTATTCTTTTGTTTTGCATTTTGAAGTATATTGTAGGGATTCATGATAATAAACAGCAAACATATATATTGAAAATCAGTGCCAGAAACGAACCATCCAAAATGTCATTACGAAAGACTGCACATTAACGGTATTTCAGAGACTATTTAGATTCTTCGCAGATAAGTAAGCAATGTATGTATTTTCATTTTTTCTGTTCTGAAAAAAAAAACTCGTACCAGTAACACGAATATTAGTCGCCATAGTCTTCTTCATGAATTGCACGATTTGTACAGGATTCGGTGGCCACAAAAAATGCAACGTCAGTTTGGCAATTAGATCGATCAGTCATCACTGCTTTCGAAAGGTTCCCATAATGCAATATTTGGTCATTACTGACCAAGTATTGCATTATGGGCACCTTTCACAAGCAATGATGAGTGATTGATCAAACCGCCAAATTGACGTTGCATTTTTGGTTGTCATCGAATGCTGTATAAATCGTGAAATTCATGGAGAAGATTACGGCGATTTATATTCGTATTGCTGGTATGAGTTTTTAACCGAACAGAAATAATAAAAATGCAAGTATTGCTGAGTTTTCTGCGAGGAATCTAAATGGGCTTTGAAATGCCGGTAATGTCCAGACTTCCATAAATATCTATAATATTTTGGTTTCTAGCATTGATTTTTTTAAATAGTTTTTTTTATTTTTGCTGTTCATTATTATAGATACTTGCATTGTAATTAAATAAAACATCACAAAATATAAAACAGAGAAAATATAAGCAAACTTGAATAAAATACCCATGACATTTTGGCTGTTTCGCATTAGCATTGATTTCTTAAAATGTGTTTGCTGTTCATTATTGTCAGTGTTTGCATTATGATTCAAAATGCCTAACCAAAGATTTAATAGAGAAAATAGCAAATTTAAATATACGTACGTAAATGGGTGGCTCGGAATATATTATATGGGTAAAATTATTGCTTACATGTAATCATTCAGGAGAGTGCAGTAATTGTACTATACACAGGATGGCAAAAGAAGTCTTTTAATCTATCACAGCCTCATTGATATGGAATTTGTAACCGAAATTCTATTACAAAATTATTTTCTTTACGTCTAAATGATACGATTGTATATCAACATAGTTCTTTTCAAACCATCACTCAAGTTGGTAACAGAGTAGTACAAAACTGTCCTTGAAAATCATTTGGATCTTTCTTTGATCGTGACCCCCAGCAAAGTTCTGGGGTCATTATCTGAGACCAATATTCTTTTGGGTCATTTACAGTCTTTTGTTCATGTTTTTACGGTCATCCCCAACGGGCTTGTACTAAACACGCCGCAAAGGTGGATACATACCGAGTTAAAACCCTTCAGGGGTCACTATCTAGGAAAGATCCAATCATTTTTAGTGAAAAAAGTACTTTTTCTATTTCTGTCATTCTAAAGATCTTCCTAGAATAATCACAGAGGAAGAACTGCAGTCTTCAGCACAGATCATCACTATGAATAATTGTCCATTAGGGAAACATATTCGAAGCACTCAGCTGAAATATATAATACAACACAGAACTTTCAGAATTTTTCGAAGGCTTTGTACACAACTGCTTTATTTCGCGAGCAGTGTTTCTGGAACAAGTTTTTCTGGATCTCTAAGCATCTTGCCACCAAATCATACATCAAGTAGCCAATATTAATGTTTATGGAATTCGCTCATATATGGGCTTTTGATTAGCGCCCACAGAGAAAAATCGTTGCACAGGACTACTTTAAATCCAATTATACTAGAATCGCGCTGTACAGTTTAATGGGAATATGTAGCAGGTTGTGGTGTACTGAAAAAATAGACATTTTCCTGACAAATCAATGTGTTTGCAATATTTTGAAGCATTTCTCATAACAAGTAAATGTTCCCATTAGGTAAATTTATCAGCAATGAGCTATCCTTTTGCCAAATTACTAATTCGTAAATGTAGATATTTTCATTTCGCTGAAGTCGATGATGCCATCTCAGGGGACAGACAGAACCGTCTCAAGATAACAATCGTCAGTCAAACAAGTAGATTTTATAAAAAGGAAGGAAGCCCTTTTAACGTTCCTCATTTCCCTCTCGCAAGGACTTCAGTCTTACGCTGAGAAGAAACTTTTCAATCCGATCAGTAAAGGTTCAGTGATGAGTCAAATTGGGATGTTGTCAATTCCTGGTATGTTATGCCCACTGAAGCCGTGAAGGTGACGGGCGTCAGTCGACTGGATCTGAAAACCAACAAACATGTTATGAATAGATATATGTAGAGTATTTATTAGGACCTACTAATAGCTTAAAAATTACGAAAAGAAGAAAATTACTCTCCTAAACAGTAATGAATTACATGACCTTCTTTACAGCAACTAAGGACTGAAGGCAACTTTGCTTTTGTTGTCGGGTATATCGTAATTTTTCAAGTAAATCCCTAATAAACTCAGATTTGTCGTTTTTGTACTTTTTAATGGGACAGGAAATACAATGTCATTATCTTAGTTTAATTTGGAATTCTCGTTTCCTCCGTTCGGCTCATATTCAGCACTAAGCATAGCATACTAATTAAACGTAAGTTTAATTATCATACGTTTTACGTAAGTTTATCACTTACCTTCGTAATGTTCCTGTACTGAATCTCATGATTAATCTGAGGCATATGTAATATTTCCTGTTTATTATTGCCTTTGAAATCATTCTCTTGTATTAGACTTTTTTATTTTTTATTTGTGTATTTATTTCTTCATTATTCATTCTTTGGTGTCTTGGCTGCTTAATTGTTCGGTCATGATAAGAGTTATTTTCACAGGTGTAATGTGTCCCCGACCATGTTTTGAATTGTAAGGTTTGGGTATTTAAAAAAGCTCGCTATACGTTACAGGCATTTAATTATTCATCTTTTTACCTTCTGCTTTTTCATCCTTTAGTTACAGGTGTATTTCATTAAAAAAATATACGTCGTTATTTGTTATTGCGTATAGGGTCATTAAAACTTATGAAAGAATTGTTCTGTCGAGAGGGAAAATGAGTAGAGGTTCATTTATGCATATTATTAGATTAATATCAGTGGTCTCGCTAAATCAGTAGCAATTCTAATTCCCTTTACGCGACGGACATAAACTCTCAGAGCTGAGGTACAAAACTGTCACAGGAGAACGGGAGTCGCCATCCATATGCTGACAATAATCGGCAACGTAATGGCGGGGCAAGTTACCTCATTTAAATGACAATTACCGCCTGCATTAATCAGCATACCATGAGATGTTAATGCGATATACCTCCGGATTAACTAATGCATTAGATATCATTTGAGCAGGAGAGAGAGAGAGAGAATTCAGGCGCGGCCCATGAATTATTGAATATGTATTATTCAATGGAAACGTCCGTAATGTTATGCTTCCTACCTCGGGCGATGACGCGTCTGCAATTCGCCTTCCGTGTCAAATGGGGCCGCCATTTTCGGAGACTCTCATGCTCTAAATAAAGAGGTCTTAATTTCGCTGAGGCTTTCGTGTTGGCAGTGTTAATTTATGCGTCTTCAGTGTCTGAGTTATTTACGTGATGCAGTGGGCGGGAAATTTATGCAAGAAATTTATTCGTGTCAATATATGTGATAGTCGTTCTTGCTGTGATAATTTTGAAATGCCTGAGAGCATTTATCTTTCGTTGTTTTATTTTATATCTATAGTTTATGGTTTGACGATATTATTTTAATGGAAGCTTCTCTCAACTTCAGAACTGTATCTTTGTAAATCTTGAAGAGTCCCTTGAGGCACATTTTACTTAAAAGCAAGTTGGCCCACTTTACTTGCAAGTACAGTAAAGCAAAATTGTATGTTAATCAAGGAGCCCCTGAATGAATTGTCTTTCTTGTTCTAATCATACCAAGTAACATGGAACAGTTGAAACTTGCACATTGCCAATAGTACTGAAAGTTTAGAATACATCCAATGGTTCTTAAAGATATATGTCATCCACGATCAAGGCATACCGTCGTGTTTGTTTTCAAAAAAGAAAAAAACAAATTTCAGATTAAAGTCAATACAGTTTTTTTTGGAGAATTTTTTTTTTACTTTTTGATATGTTATATTATTATTATGTAGAATTATTTTTATTATACTCTTTTGGAATTTTAATTAATATACAAATCAAATGTTGTGTGCATCTTTTTCCCTTTATTACTCCTTAAATACTACCCGAGGATAATAATAAGATATCGTACAGTTCAGGACATCCGTATGTTATATATATATATATATATTATATATATATATATATTATATTAATATATATTTACTATTAATTTATTAGTATAATATATATATATATTGGAATTTTAATTAATATACAAATGCTGTGTGCATCTTTTTCCATTTATTACTCCTTAAATCCTACCCGAGGATAATAAGAAGATATACGTACAGATTCAGGACATCGTATGTTATGATAAATATATATATATATATATATAATATATATATATATATATATATATATATATATATAATATATATATATATATATCATAACATACGATGCCCTGTACTTGCAAGTAAAGTGGGCCAACTTGCTTTTAAGTAAAATGTGCCTCAAAGGACTCTTTCAAGATTTACAAAGATACAGTTCTGAAGTTGAGAGAAGCTTCCATTAAAATAATATCGTCAAACCATAAACTATAAAAATAAAGGCTCTAAATTCGTTAGATTTATTTCATTTTCCTAAGCGACTGACCCCTTTCAAGCCCATATATATATATGTGTGTGTGTGTGTGTGTGTTTATATTTATGTATATATGTATATGTGTGTATGTATATGTGTGCGTGTATTGACTGCGTAAAGAACCCGAAGGTTGAACAAAATAATCGATGCTTTTTACAGGCCAACCTGAACCCGGCGCACAGGCCACCCATTACGCTGATGGGACCTCCCTTTGGCTTCCCTAATGCCCCGAAACTAAAATATACAGTGAAGATTCCATTCCGAATCAGGGTACAACTGATCCCATGCAAATACAACGCTTTATTCTCCTTACTTATACTGTCCCTGAGGGCTTCTTTCTTTCTTTCCTTTTTCTCTCTTTTTTTCCCATTTCTCTTTTTTTTTCCATGCAAACGCAACGCTTTTTTTTTCCCCGATACAGATATTCCTTGGGAATTTTTTCTTCTTTTCATGAATGCACCTTGGGCTTGAAAGGGGTCAGTCGCTTAGGAAAATGAAATAAATCTAACGAATTTAGAGCCCTCGGCTGATGGTTTAAGGGGCATTCGTGATCTGAACGAGGCAATGCCATTTGGGGCACGCCTACCTTGGCCTCTTGGTTATCGGAACTGTCTTCGGTGCTCTTAGTCAGAAGCTGCTAAACTACCCCATGACTAAAGGAAAAAAAAAATTTCTCTCTCTCTCTCTCTCTCTCTCTCTCTCTCTCTCTGTTGCAAGTTTAGCGGCTGCTTTGATTGGAGGTTACCTATCCAAGCGCTGACCTAAACTAGTGTTGCTAATCGTATTGTTGGAAGAAATATTCTCTCTCTCTCTCTCTCTCTCTCTCTCCTCTCTCTCTCTCTCTCTCTCCGTTGCGAAAGTGTAAACATTGGTGTTTTGGTTCCTGGCTTTCATTAGAAGTTACCTATCCAAGTGCTGACCAAATCTACTAGTGTCGCTAAAGTTTGTTATTCGAGAAGGTTTAGAATAATGAAGCATGCCTTAATGTCAGCGTTGGTCTATTATTATTTTCCATTTGTACAGTTTACTATATAAATTCAAGGTTAATTAATTATTTAATCTGCATCTTGCCAAAGTATTTTTATTATCGTTGTACAAATTAGGTTTGTGATATGCTTCCTTTTACTCTGCTGTCAGCTGTTTACTTTTCATTTTTGGTCAAAATGATTACGAATACTTTTGCAAAATTGATGTTTACGGACATTTTTCTTCACTTATCTCCTCTCCTCTCCCTAAGACTTCGTCAGCCTAATCGCCTTGCGGAAGGAGCGTTCAATAAACATCAATAGAACCCAACAATAAAGATAATCACGTCGACTTCTTCACTGCAATATTGATTCCTCTCTCTCTCTCTCTCTCTCTCTCTCTCTCTCTCTCTCTCTCTCTCTCTCTCTCTCTCTCTCAACTGATTTAGATTTGAAATTAACCAAGAAATTCGACTTACCAAAGAAATCGAAATGAAAAACCATACAATTTATATTTGAATCTTCCCGCAAGATGTTTTTATTTTGAATATTTAGCGAGTAGAGCTTATCCCATTCAATCAGGGAGTGAATATTAGGTTCACAATGACTTTGGAATATGAAGATTTACTTCAAAATTTCAATGGAATATTGTTGGACCAAGTACTTGCATAGTTATTATTGATTTTATCGGAATGATATCAAGATTTATTAAATGGGTGAATTCTGTAAGAACCCACTGGTAACAGGAAGGACGGCGAAACAATACACATTAATTGAAAAGATAGACCGATTTAGTAAGACTGAAAAAGGTTCGTCTACTAAAGCTAGAATTAATTCCGCAATAAAAGAACGGGCATGTCCCTATTACTGAAATGCCACAATTACTTATAGTGTTGTAAACTCATTCATAGCGAACCTATAGTATTTTTCCGATGTTTGAAATACTGACTGTTTCTGACACTTGAAAAATACTTGAATGTTTCAAGGAATACGATATCCTTGCCAAATCTTTTCTGATTCCCCAGAGATTCCCTGAAGGGGTCTGTAGGGAATCATGTCGAAGGAAACTATTAATTAGTTGCAAAAAAGAGATTTTGAAGGTACCCTTTGTGGGTCTAGCTTTCCGATAAGAAACAGACTCCGTAAAGTAACAAAGACCCCATGTTATGGCCTACACGAATATTTGCTAAATATCTTGCAGTTAACAGGAGTTTCCATAAGTTCCCAACGTACTTGTGAAAATAACCTGTCCATCACGCTTATCATTCCGTTCAAGTGATTTATCTAAACATGTATGACATCTAAAATGGCAGCGTAGCCATAAATAGCTTTAATAACTTGGCTGATAAGTCGATGTGTCGTTCAAAGTAGACGCTTTTATAGAGAAATAAATCAGTGTCAACTAATCTTTGAAAACTGTTTGAACTAGGTTGAAGCAATGGCTTTCATTTATGGGTGTCAGCTGTCTATCTTTTTAATTGCGAATTAATATTTCTCCCTAGATCATTACAGTTCACAATGATATTTCGAAATGACTTGTGCCGTGATGTTACTATAGTCTAATATAGATCTAGGAGGTATAGATGCCTATTTTAGTCTTGTGAAATGTTCTTGATGACGCTAGTCATCCAGTCTTAACTGTATTTTAGAAAGTTTCATATAATTCCTATAGAAATTCTTTTTAAATTTATTCTTCATAGTCTTCATTATACTGTAGGTCCTAGTCGAACCTATCCTTACGTAACCTAAACTAGGGGGCGATATGCCCGACCTGACCGCGGACGATCTACGTAACACCATATGATAGTCTTATTTTGAATTTAAAGGTCACTAGGCTGAATGTGACTCCTGGGACAAATGTGCAAAGCCTTGGGAAGACTGTTTCAGCACATAACTCTTGTGGAAAGCATTAAACTGCCATAATTGAAATTTTTAAATAGAATATTACAAAAATCAGGGCATCTATATTTTTTCTTTTACGTGGATAGAAGTGACTGTTCTTTAGATGTTGACACTCTCCATGTATTTCGCCTAAATTATTTACGTAAATAATTATAAGATAAAGTGTAGCCTTATCAAACCTACTGATACTAGGATACTGAATACTATATATCAGACCAAGTTTAATTTATTCAGGGTTCCGAACTGAGAAGGCCAAACACTTTCATTGATTCCAGCAGAGCTTTAGCCATCGGATGTGAATTAATTCGGCCATAAATTATTCCATAACAAAAGTAGGGAATATGCATGATCGCAAAATTTTAAAGTAGCCCTTTCCATCTCGTTATCCATAAGAGGGAAAATTGAGAGGACTAATTCCTACTTCCTTTATATATCTTTTTAAGGTTTTGCAACTTTCCATTTGTATAAATAAGCTTACAAGCCAAACCTTTCCATTTGCAGAAATAGATACATAGACAACCTTCCATTTGCAGAAAATAGACTACATAGACAACCTTCCATTTGCAGAAAAAGACTACATAACAAATTTTCCTTTGCAGAAATAAGGACTACATAGACAACCTTCCATTTGAGAAATAAGGACTACATAGACAACCTTCCATTGCAGGAATAAGTACATAGGAAAGCTTCCATTTGCAGAAAAGGACTACATAGACAACCTTCCATTGAGAAATAGACTTACATTGACAACCTTCCATTTCAGAAAAGAACTACCTAGGAAACTTCCATTTGCAGAAAATAGCTACATAGAAAACCTTCCAATTTGCAGAAAAGACTACATAGACAACCTTCCATTGAGAAATCGACTACATAGACAACCTTCATTTGAAGAAATAGACTACATTAAGGACAACCTTCCTTTGCAGAAAAGACTAACATAGACAAACCTTCCATTTGCAGAAAATAGACTAATAGACAACCTTCCATTTGAAGAAATAGACTAATAGGACAAACCTTCCATTGCCGAAATAAGTACATAGAAACCTTCCATTTGCAGGAAATAAAGCTTAAGTATTCTTCCAAATTTGCAGAAATAGGCTACATAGACAACCTTTCCATTTGCAGAAATAGGCTACAATTAGACAACCTTTCCATTTGCAGAAATAGATACATAGACAACCTTTCCATTTGCAGAAATAGACTAACATAGACAACCTTATCCATTTGCAGGAAATAGACTACAATAGACAACCTTCCATTTGTAGAAATAGACTACATAGAAACAACCTTCATTGCAGAAATAAGCTCATAGACAACCTTCCATTTGCAGGAATAAGCTATCTTCCATTGCAGAAAATGAGCTACATAGAAAATTCATTTGCAGAAATAGGCTACATAGAACCTTCATTTCAGAAATAGACTACATAGACACCTTCAATTTGCAGAAATAACTACATAGACAACTTCATTGCAGATAAGCTACATAGGACAAACCTTTTTTTTTTCATTTGCAGAAATAAACTTCTCAGACAACCTTCCATTTGGGCAGAAATAGATGTTACATAGACAACATTCCTTTTGCAGAAAGAAACTACATAGAACAACCTCTCCATTTCAGAAATAAAATTACTTAGACAAATTCTATGTAGCAAATAAGATACATAGACAACCTTCCATTTGTAGAAATAAGCTACATAGACACACTTCATTTGCAGAAATAAGTAGACAACCTTTAATTTGCAGAAATCGAGACATAGACAACCCTTCCATTCACAGACCATAAACTACAGGAGACACCCTTCCATTTGCAGAAATAAGCTACTAGAAAACTTCCATTTGTGAAATAAGCCTACATAGACAACCTTTCCTTTGTAGCAAATAAGCTACATAGAAAACCTTCTTTTGCAGAAATAAACTACATAGACCAACCTTCATTTGCAAAAATAAACGCTACATGACAACTTCCATTTGCAGAAATAAGGTACATAGACAAACCGTTCATTTGCAGAAATAGACTACATAGAAACCACTCCATTTACAGAAATAAACTACATTAGACAAACCTTCTTTTGCAGAAATAAGCTACATAGACAACCTTCCATTTGCAGAAACTACATATACAACCTTCCATTTGCAGAAACTAGACTTACTTAAAAACCTCCATTTGCGAAATTAAAGACAAATAGACAACCTCCATTTGCAGAAATAGGAATAATTAAACAACCTCCATTTGCAGAAATAGGACTACTTAAACAACCTTCCAATTTGCAGAAATACTACAAATTAAGAACAACCTTCCATTTGCAGAAATAGGACTACTTAAACAAACCTTCCATTTGCAGAAAAATACTTAAACAACCTTTCCATTTGCAGGAAATAAACTACAAGACAACCTTCCATTTGCAGAAATAGATACTTAAAACAAACCTTCCATTGCAAAAAAGAAAATAGACTACTAAACAACCTTCCATTTTGCAGAAAATTAAAAGACTTACTTAAACAAACCTTCCAATTTGCAGAAATAGAACTACTTAAACAACCTTCCATTGCAGAAATAGACTACTTAAAACAACCTTCCATTTGCGGAAAATAAATACGTTAAACAACCTAAATTTGCAGAAAATAGGACTACTTTACCAACCTTCCAAAAATTTGCCAGAAATTTAAGACTTACATAGAACAACCCTTCCATTTGCAGAAATAGACTACTTAAAACCACCTTCCATTTGCAGAAATAAATACTTAGACAACCTTCCATTTGCAGAAATAGACTACTTAAAACAACCTTCCATTTGCAGAAATAGACAAATAATTAAAAACAACCTTCCATTTGAGAAATAGGGAAATAGACTTACAAAAAACCTTCCATTTGCAGAAAATAAATACATAGACAACCTTCCATTTTTGCGAAAATAAGACTACTTAAACAAGCTTCCATTTGCAGAAATAGACTACTTAAAACCAACCTTCCATTTGCAGAAATAGCTACTTAAACCAACCTTTCCATTTGCAGAAATAAACTACATTAGACAAAAAAAACCTTCCATTTGCAGGAATAAGCTACATAGACAACCTTCCATTTGCAGAAATAGACTACATAGACAACCTTCCATTTGCAGAAATAGACTACATAGACAACCTTCCATTTGCAGAAATAAACTACATAGACAACCTTCCATTTGCAGAAATAGACTACTTAAACAACCTTCCATTTGCAGAAATAGACTACTTAAACAACCTTCCATTTGCAGAAATAGACTACATAGACAACCTTCCATTTGCAGAAATAGACTACATAGACAACCTTCCATTTGCAGAAATAGACTACATAGACAACCTTCCATTTGCAGAAATAGACTACATAGACAACCTTCCATTTGCAGAAATAAACTACATAGACAACCTTCCATTTGCAGAAATAAACTACATAGACAACCTTCCATTTGCAGAAAAAGACTACATAGACAACCTTCCATTTGCAGAAATAGACTACATAGACAACTTTCCATTTGCAGAAATAGACTACATAGACAACCTTCCATTAGCAGAAAGAGACTACATAGACAACCTTCCATTTGCAGAAATAGACTACATAGACAACCTTCCATTAGCAGAAATAGACTACATAGACAACCTTCATTTGCAGAAATAGACTACATAGACAACCTTCCATTTGCAGAAATAGACTACATAGACAACCTTCCATTTGCAGAAATAAGCTACTTAGACAACCTTCCATTTGCAGAAATGAGCTACATAGACAACCTTCCACTTGCAGAAATAAGCTACATAGACAAACAACCTTCCATTTACAGAAATAAGCTACATAGAGGAACAACGTTCCATTTACAGAAATAAGCCCCATGTATAAAGTACTGTTAGTGTTTATAGTAAGATTATAATAATTCTTTGCTTTTAAGCTTTATATTAATTTTTGTAGATATTCGCTATGATTACTAGGGTATTCATAGTAAAGTTAGAATGATCCTTTGCGTTTGAGCTTGATTGCTAGACGTTAATTCTTCATACGCATTAGCTAGGATTGCGTCGGATGTAATGCACAGTATTGTCTGTGTGCGGAAAGAGGTGAGACATGAAAATGAAGAATATCAATTTCATTTTCTGTCCCTGCACGAGAATGTTGTTATGATTCAAAATAAACAACTGAAGGAAGGAATGAAAGTATTCAGCAATAATCCGATTTCTGGGCAAGAGACGGTTAGCCGAAAATCGGCGAGCGTACTTCGTCCGCCGAACTTAACGTGATTTCCCCATACCGTTACCAGTAATATATGTGTGTATATATATATATATATATATATATATATATATATATATATATATATATATATATATACATATCAAATTGTATTCATCCGAATGCATCACTGAAATGTTTTTTAATTTAACAGTTAATGCTGTGACAAATACAAAGAAATTTATGTATAATGTATATATGTATAATCTATGAATTATATAATATATATATATATATATATATATATATATATATATATATATATTATATATATATATATATATATATATATCAATCCAAAATATATATTGCATTTATATATG
>NC_087218.1:22926370-22933870 GCF_015104395.2 Macrobrachium nipponense | reverse complement strand
TTGACTTATACAAAACGCAACACATTTAAAACCAGAAATAACAGTTGATGTTATGTACCTGTGCACTCTTCTGACAATTTGTTAGTTTATTTTCAGAGGCTTCTCAGAAAGATACCGTGTAATCTCATTCCATGTCAGTCATTTCACTGACTCTCGGGAGCTCGTGAGGTAGTGTCAGTTTGTGTACAAATAAGCTTAACGTCAATTTATGGCTCTGCAATATTGTTGGCGCTATCGTGTCCTGTGCATGTCATTTGTTTTCAGTGGCGTCTTAATATGGCGTGAAAGAATTGTATCATTGTAAGCCAATGCCAATTTTAGGACGCACTTGCTGCAAGTAATTCATTTCGCCTTAGATTCGTGTAAATGTTAGGGGGAAATCTATAACGCAGGAAAACGAGAGTATTAGATCATGTCGTGATTTGGAAGTTAGAATTATGACATAACAGTGGGTTACTGCCAAACTATATTTAGGAAAAAATGACATTGCAAATTTACATATAAGAATATTACCGTGTTTTCTCCTGCAATGGGCATCAAACAAAAACAGAAAGATATAGTGTACAACTACCAAAAATATTGCGGAGCCTAGTAAGAAGAAGAAAAGGAGGAGGAAGAGGAGGAGGAGGAAACAGTTTTTCTTGTATGCACAGATTAACTGGCTTTTGTCACAGACGTCATTCATCATTTGACAGACGACCAACTTGCTTCTTTTAATGTACGACCTATATGCGCTTAGATAAGGGGTAGATAAGAAATCTCGGTAATTACTTGAGTCGAGCGTTCTTAAGATAAAGTGCCGAAGAGAGAGAGAGAGAGAGAGAGAGAGAGAGAGAGAGATCTACTGGCTTCATGTCTGCCAGTCAGCCATCTTGGAGTCTGTATACGAGAAAGAAATCCTGTATCGGTTCAGATTAATCGTATTTTCTTCCAGAATTCTTCTTCGTTATGGCATGGAACTTGAAGCTACTCTGAGGAGATTGTTAAATGAAATCGTAATTACGTTAAATATTTGTTTGAAAACCTGTCCACATCTTTTTCTCCAAAGTGGAAACCATTTCGGGTAGTAATGAAGGATTTTTAACGAATTATTCTTTAAAAGTGAACTTTACCAAAATAGGTGATTAGTGTCTGCTTAATTATTTTCACGAAGAGACCACATTTGTGAAACGTTCATGTAAAACTGTTGTATTATATGAGTAAACGTTTGGAATTTTGAACTGATCTTATTTGTCGATAGGTTAAGATATTGAAGTCTAGTGAATAACAATGTTTTTATTGGAGAGAGAAAAAAGGAAAAGATGAACATCACCTTAACTGAAATATTATTTGTAGCTAAAGGAAATATTATTATTTTATTATTTGACTCCTCCTGATGAATTATGTCGGCCCGATACTCGTCAATTGCAGTAGCAGAGAGAAAACTGTTATTAGAAAAACTGAGTAGGCTATTTACAAGTTAAATGCAGTTGATGCGGCAATATCCTTCAATAATACCTGTTTGAAAGAGGGTCTCCTTACAGTACATTATTATTATTATTATTATTATTATTATTATTATTATTATTATTATTATTATTATTATTATTATTATTATTATTATTTAACTAAGGAACTCCTGTAACGAGGCTATAACATTGACAATTGAATATATATATATATATATATATATATATATATATATATATATAATACTATATATATTTAACACTACTGTGGCTTCCAATTGTCATTATGGTTATTTTTATTTTTATTTTTATTATTATTATTTTTTTTATCACAGTCCTCCAATTCGACTGGGTGGTATTTATAGTGTGGGGTTCCGAGTTGCATTCTGCCTCCTCAGGAGTCCATCACTTTTCTTACTAGGATCACACTCTTCTGCATGAGTCCTGGAGCTACTTCAGCCTCTAGTTTTTCCAGATTCTTTTTCAGGGATCTTGGGATCATGCCTAGTGTTCCTATGATTATGGGTACAATTTCCACTGGCATATCCCATATCCTTTTTCTTATTTTCTCTTTTTCAGGTCTTGATACTTATCCATTTTTTCCCTTTTTTTCTTTCTCTTCAACTCTGGTGTCCCATGGTATTGCGACATCAATGAGTGATACTTTCTTCTTGATTTTGTCAATCAACGTCGCGTCTGGTCTGTTCTGATACCATAGTCCCAGAGGATCTTTGCCTGATCGTTTTCTATCACTCCTTCAGGTTGGTGCTCATACCACTTATTACTGCAAGGTAGCTGGTGTTTCTTGCACAGGCTCCAGTGGAGGGCTTTTGCCACTGAATCATGCCTCTTTCTGTACCTGGTTCTGTGCAAGTGCCGGACATTCGCTTGCTATGTGGTTTATGGTCTCATTTTTCGTATTGCACTTCCTACATATGGGAGAGATGTTATTTCCATCTATCGTTCTTTGGATATATCTGGTTCTTAGGGCCTGATCTTGTGCCGTTATTATCATTCCTTCAGTTCCCTTCTTGAGCTCTCCCGTCTGTAACCATTGCCATGTGTCATCGCTGGCTACTTCTTTAGTCTGTCTCATATATTGTCCGTGCATTGCTTTGTTGTGCCATTCCTCTGTTCTGTTTGTCATTCTCCTGTCTCTGCATATTTGTGGGTCTTCGTCTACTTTTATCAGTCCTTCTTCCCGTGCACTCTTGAGCCACTCGAATTCACTGGTTTTCAGATATTGCAGTGCTCTGTTCTCGATGTTGACGCAGTCCTCTATGCTTAGTAGTCCTCTCCCTCCTTCCTTTCGTGTTATGTATAGTCTGTCCGTATTTGCTCTTGGGTGTAGTGCTTTGTGTATTGTCATATGTTTCCTAATTTTCTGGTCTATGTTGCGGAGTTCTGCCTTCGTCCATTCCACTATTCCTGCAATGTATCTGATTACTCGGCAACTGCCATTGTTTATGGTTAAGGCTTTTATCATATTTCCTGCGTTGGGTTTTGACTTGAGTATCGCCTTGAGTCTCTGCATATATTCTTTCCTGATCGTGTCCTTCATCTCTTGGTGTTTTATATCCCTCCTTCCATTATTCCCAGGATTATTATTATTCTTATTATTATTATTATTATTATTATTATTATTATTATTTTATTATTATTATTATTATTATTATTATTATTGTTATTATTATTATTAGCTTTTGTGTCTCTTTGTAATGGTGGAACTTTAAATAAAATCGGAAATGATAAAGACAGTGTAGATGCCGATGAAAATTATCATGACTTTTAAAAGCAGAAAAAAATAAATACAAAACATTATAAACAATTTCTGCCAATACTAAAATAAGATTTCTTATTTTTTACCACAGTGAAAGAAAAGGCTGGCGTTAATACCCATAATTTCATTTTATTAATTAATTTATTTATTTATTTGTTTATTTATTGACAGACAGACAGACAGACAGACAGACAGACAGACAGACAGACAGACAGACAGACAGAAATCGTATTTAGGCTGTAAGGAGAGGGATCGAGGTAGAACTGGTAACATTTAAATGTAAAAATGAGAGAGAGAGAGAGAGAGAGAGAGATAGAGGGAGCGAAGAGCGGGATGGAGAGAGAGAGTTACGAGAGGCGAGAGAGAGAGAGAGATAGAGAGAGAGAGAGAGAGAGAGGAGAGAGAGAGAGAGAGAGCTCTGTAAACTTCAGTGTCATATTCTTTATGAACTTTTGATTTAGAAGTTAATTGAACTGTTGGAAAACAAATCATCTAGACGGTCTAATATATTTTGAGTCGGACATATCTCTCATATACCTCGGCACCATGTCAATATTTCATTCTCTCTCTCTCTCTCTCTCTCTCTCTCTCTCTCTCTCTCTCTCTCTCTCATTTATATTATTAAACCTAATAATGTTTTTTTTCTCTCTTCATTCCATTCTCTTACAGGTTAAGCACAACCCCTTATTCTCTCTCTCTCTCTCTCTCTCTCTCTCTCTCTCTCTCTCTCTCTCTCTCTCTCTCTCATTTATATTATTAAACCTAATAATGTTTTTTTTTCTCTCTTCATTCCATTCTCTTACAGTTTAAGCACAACCCCTTATTCTCTCTCTCTCTCTCTCTCTCTCTCTCTCTCTCTCATTCTCATTTATATTATTAAACATAATAATGTCTTTCCCTCTCTTCATTTCATTCTCTTACAGCTTAAGCACGACCACTTACTCTCTCTCTCTCTCTCTCTCTCTCTCTCTCTCTCTCTCTCTCTCATTTTTTGTTGCATAAAACAAACTACACCTAGAATTTACGAGTCCCATTCTGGACCTGACATAACGTTGATAGTTGAAATGGACGTAGAATTAAGGAGAAAAATTCGAGTACCTCAGATCAATTGAGTCATGTCTTAATTACTTACAGCCGCCATTTACCGTGATATGCTCTTGCGACAGGTAATGTTCTGAGGATAAATCTTGAAGATGGATGAGTTCGTATGTAACTAAGAATGAAGCTCTTTAAATTTTTGTGTCTATGGCGGGCAGGCGATTTGAAGATTATGGTCGTTGAAATATTGAATATATATGTGTATATAAATATGTATGTATATATATTTACACATTATATATAAAGCAAAACATATAGATATATATATATATATATATATAATATATATATATGCATACACATATATTATATAAATATATATATACATATACTATAAACATATATATATATATATATATATATATATATATATATATACCTATATACGTACGTGTATATATCATATATACACATATGTATACATATGTTTCCCTGGATATACACGATAAGGTTAAAAAAGATAAAAACTGGCCATTTGACAGATGCGTTTCTTAAATTAAATCATTGCATATACTAAGCCCTCTAAAAAGAAACTTCGTAAGTCAATGCCTGTAATAAATATCAGTGTAAGATCAACAGTCTATAGTATTTTAGAATGAATTTTGCATAAATAAATGCATGCAATAGATGATAGTCTATTTCGAATTCTGTAATCACATTATTAAGGAAATCGTGTTTCTTACACACACAAAAATCGCTTACAATAAAATATTTTTTTATTTATTTATTATTTTTTATTTTTGGTCAGATGAATTTCCGCCGTCAGCTTCGAATGACGTCATCCAGAATGTCGGGAGATACAGACATCGCTATCAGAATAATGCCCTAAATAACTCGCTCCTGCGGACGCCATGCCAAATGCCCCAGGCACGCAGATGAGAGCAATATTATTATGCGATCTCGCCCAAAAAACTTTCTTTGGAATGTTTATTAGGAAAAGATAACCTCTTTTTTTAGTCTCCTCTAACATGTTCGTTCGTTTATATTTGGTCGGGATTTTCTGTTCTCGCAGAGAAAGCATACGCACATTTATATATATATATATATATATATATATATATATATATATATATATATATATATATATATGTATGTATGTATGTATGTATATATATATATATATACATGTGTGTGTATGTGTGTGTGTGTGTGTGTGTGTGTGTATGTGTGCTTGTCATGCACCGTGAAATTTTTAAATTCACAAAGACCAAGCTACAAATGTCGTTTAATGTCAATTTCACCTAACCTCGGGACAACACTCCTAAATGGAATATATAAGTGATAAGCCATCTGTCACCAGGGGTACTCTGACCACCAAATGGTCTGAACGACTAATTTTTAGTGACTAGCCATCCAGTTGTCAAGAGAGGCATCAGTTGTCATATTCAGATATTCGCCTTAGAATTGTGAAGACTTCGTAATGAATATTCGTCATCGACCTTTTGAGACGTTATAAGCAAGTAACCTAACGAAACTTGCTATGGAGAATCTACAAATTTGTTGTCGTCATTTTCCTGTGAAATTCGCGAATTAACTCGACTAACAGTTTAGTTTAGTTTAGTCCATCGTGTGAAGCTAAGCATCCAAGCCGAGTGCAAATATTCAATTTTCATCTCATTTATAATTCCCACCGAAAAAAAAAACGAAAATAAAAAGAAAACAATATGACGGGGCATAATGGATTTCCATTTAAAAAAAATCCCTGCATTTCAAATGAGGAATATTTTGATTTCGACCATGAATTTCCCCAATTCAAAAGCGCATATGAGCCAGCCGGCCATCATAGCCCTATTTTTATCTTCTAAACCTATTAGCTGTACTGGCGGATATTAAAAAAAAAAAGGTAACTAAATGAAAAGTAATTGATAATATCTCTCTCTCTCTCTCTCTCTCTCTCTCTCTCTCTCTCTCTCTCTCTCTCTCTCTCTCTCTCTGGCTCTATAGAAGCCGAGATATATAATTTGGACGGGATTTCTTTTCAAAAGACTCCAATTAATATCTTTTAGTATGAGCTGCAAGTGTTGGACTGAGGCCATTACAGAGTTTATTTCAAGTTGTGATAGTGCCTGGTTACTCACCACTATACTGCTTGCAGATGACGTTTAATCATAACATACTCTCCCCCTCCTGTCTCTCATACACAGAAACACACACACACACACAAAGGCAGTACAGGTTCCACAAGATCATGTTGATATCTTACAACGCAAGTCTTTGGAACTCTTCAAAGTGCTTATTAGAATAGGAACCTCCTTTCATCTTGTTTCATTTGCCTTTACAAACTGAAAGCGTTTTTGCCCCAGGCGTATTGTCAGACAATTCTTAAATTTTCTAATGAATAGAATTCAAGATGAATTCTTGTTTGAGTTTACGCTTATGTACTGTACGTACTTTTCTTTGTTTTTGCTTGTTCAATTGTAATCTAGTATAGTTTGTGATGAATGTCTCTTAACTAACACCAGGAATCCCAAGACAAGAATCCTGCAGAAGATAAATTTGTGGTTTGCTTTTTACACCTGATAAAAACCCCTCAACAATTATATATATATATATTAATATTATTATATAATTATATATATAATATATATGTGTGTGTGTGTGTGTGTGTGTGTGTGTGTGTGTGTGTGTGTGTGTGTGTGTGTGTGTGTATGTATAATGTGTAGATAGATAGATAGACAGATATAAGATAAAAGAGTGAGTGCGAGAGAGAGACAGGGAAAGTGATTCAAATACAATTGGCTCTGTGTACGTTTTCTTCTTCATGTAACCCGAAGTGGGAGCTTTCCACTTTAACTCGGACACAGCCAGATAACAGATGCACATGCAGATGTCCGTACATACGTGCATGTCCGACTATTTTGGTCGGACGGGAGAGAGTGAGAATTTTATCCCCCAGGTAGTTGTCCGTGTAAAATTTTGTCATGCACGGAGTTTGTACTTACGTTTATTCCGAAATAACTCGAGGACAGCAAAATCCATTTAACTTTGAATCGGAGGGAACACTTTTTCCCCGCCGAGCACGACTTAATTGAATTTCAATATTCCCTCCCATCGTCCGCCGCTGCCGCCTTTGTAAGAATGCAAGAATGTCACCCTAATCCTCCCCCCGCCCCAAAAAGAATGTCTCCTGCCCACCACCCCATCAAAAAAAAAAAAAAAAAAAAAAATATTCCC
>NC_087218.1:22913870-22918870 GCF_015104395.2 Macrobrachium nipponense | reverse complement strand
GATTTCTCTTCACCAAATAGAAAATGCTTTTCATCATTTGCGTTAGGAACTGGTAAAAATACACTGCGAAAATATTTTCATGTATTGAAATATTTCAAAGTAATTAGGAAAACGCTAAGGATATATTGAATTTTCCTCGTGTAGCTCGGAGTGAGAAACTGTCGAAAACAGTCTTTTAAACCTAAGTAAAATAGACGCCACGCAGCGGAGGTATTTAGCAGTATGATAAAACTGCCAGTCTTTTGTTTAGCCCAAAATTTATTGCGTAATATTTACTAAAATATCTTTTTCTTTGATTCAAGTTATATAAAATCCTAACTGCTAGATTCCACGTTCAGGGAGCTCTGATATTATTAGTACAGTATTAACCTTCCTTTTCTTGTAATTTTTCCAATGATGTGCTGTATCCATACCCTTCGAAAAAGTTTTTTTTCTCGTCATTTTCCTAGAATGTTATGAGGAAAGAGAATTTTCACTGCGTCAAGTACTATCCTAAAAATTATCCGGCGGCCTTCTTCCCGCTATCCTGAGAGTTGATAAAGTCTACGGTAATTGTTTGCCACGTTTGAATTACTTCTCGGTTAAAAAGAATGCATTCCGGTATCGTAAGTATACTAATTACATAGTGTCGTAAGTATACTAATTACATAGTATTGTAAGTATACTAATTACATAGTACGATCCTGCCTGGATTTAACTGAAACCAGATTTCGTAAGAGTTTAGTGAACTTATAGCTTCAATATTCGATAAACCGTTGTTTATTAAGTTAAAATGTACTTGTAAATATCTAACTATAAAATATTTAATCAACTTTTGATAAAATGATTTACCGTATCTTCTCACATTTGGTTTATGTTTAGGATGACGAGCCAGTAGTATACACACACACACACACACACACACGCACGCACGCACGCATGCACCCACGCAAGCACGCACGCACCCGCACACACACACACACATATATATGTGTGTGTGTGTGTGTGTGTGTGTGTGTGTGCGCACATTTGTGTACATGTGCATGTATAGTATCTGAATGAAACGAAAAAATTCGCGAGGATAAACAATTTATTCTACAGAAGAAAGCATGTATTTTAGTATGTTAGCCTTCATTGCGAGAAGGGTTACGCGTGTCAATTTTGAGATGAAGTTGCAAGCCCATGCCCTGCCCCATTGATGTTCAAGGAAGCCTGTGTGCTAACGGAGTTTGGCAGTTCGCAGTGGTCAGCCATCCAAGTACTGACCAGACCCAACAGTGTTTAATTTCGCCGACTGGAAAACTAGCTCCGTAGCGAATGAATTTTCGTAGAATTCAAGAATCTTTGTGGATTCGTGTAATATCCGTAATATAAGATAATCTCTCACTTAATCTGTCGCATTATGACTCACGCCCATTCCAGATGTGTGCGTGTGTGTGCGAAAATTAGATAAATCATTTTACGCCATTTTTCCGAATCCCATCTGTCATTTACTGAGTGAATGTCTTCGTTGCTCTATTCGATATTGGTCACCTCACGCTGCTTTTGCTTGCGAGCGCCCATATTTCTGCGTAAACCTTTGTGATTATGTTTATATACGGACTCGTGAATGTGTATAGGTAAAGTGTCGTCTACATACATGTATGTGTAGCCGTTAAAGGGTCAAACTTGTTCCGTAGGAGATATGCTATATATCCACCAACTACACACACTCACGCACTGTATATATATATATATATAGTATATATATATATATATATATATATATATAATATATTATATATATATATATTATATATATATATATATATATAATATATATATACATACATACATACATACATACATACATACATACATAACATACATACATACATACATACATATATGTACTTGTGTTGTAGTATTGCGTGTAAATTAGATTAATAATGCATAATAAAGATGACATCATTTGATATAATCTCGGGATCTCTTTCCTTAGTATACCGCAAAATTTATGTTTCTTCTAACCATTAACCACCTTTATCGTTCATGAGCCACTCCACTTTTCATCTTATCTTCTCTTCAAATCGCTTACTTATCAAATTTTCCTGTAATTCCGTTTAGTTCCGCTTATCTGTTATCACTGTCCGCACTTTGATTCATTTCACTGACCACATATTATCCTTTTCTTTTGGGGGAGATCCTTTGAGAAGACTCTGCCGAGACAGACAATTCTACTCTATGGCGCAATCTAGGTCACCGGACAGTGGCTACGCGAACCAGTCATTTGGCTCTAAAACTGAAACTATTGTAAGTCCGCTTCGATCTTACTCTAGAGAAAGTTTGAGAGCGTCTTCTAAGTTGTTATTGATGCTCTATCGGCCAAAAAGACTGAACTACTTCTTGTGTTATTGCATCATAACGAGAGAATCTGGGATCTCCGTATGTTTGCAACTGTCGTTTCTACGGGAAAATATTTGCTAACAATCGACCAAGTACTTGACTACGGTAGCAGTGGCAGCAGCAGGATTGTCTATGAGATAGCCAGTTATACAAAACAAAATTATTTGTGTTAGAACTACGGCAATGAAAGAGCAACGAGAGAGAAAGAGAGAAGCATTGAATGAGAGAGAGAGAGAAAGAGAGAGAGAGTGAAAGTTTTATTTCATTCTAGGGCATTGGAGTGGCTCATATGGTACCCCTATGCCCGGTCTTTGCTAAGTGACTATGATGAAGTCAAATGCTGTCTAGAACGACGGCTATTTTCATCTATGTCATGATCTAGTTGGCTGTACTAGTGGTCTACCCAGCCTACTATGACCTATTCAGGCCACGACTGTGAACATACCCAACATCCATCATCCATCCGCCGATTACGTGGTGGGACCTAAAGGGAATTAGGGATTCGGGGGAATGAGGTCCTAGGGCAATGGGGATTGGGGGCATTTGGGGACACAATAGGGCAAGGTGCTCTTCATCTAAGGGAACAAAGTAAACTAAATGGAAACGTCACCCCTATTATTCGGAGATTTCAGGAGAATGAATGCGCGCGCAGGCCGAGGGCGGAGCCATGCCAAGGGGAGGCGGCATTGGTCAATGGGGACCCGCCCACCGTGCCACGGGAGGGGGCGGAACCAATCGCCACTCTCACTTGGCACGCTGTCAGTACGACGACACACGTCGTACGAGGCCGCCTAATTCGTTATCATTATCATCATAATCCCTTTGATGTGATCGCGGAATATTTTTCTCGAAGCCTTTGATGAGACGACTTTCAAATCAAGTCCCCGTCTGGAGAGACTCCCCAGGCGGTTTGGGCGCGCTCCGGCCCGTCGCTGGTCAATTGGCACCAATTTTGGGTACCGTGACCCGAAAAATGTAGGCATTGTACGCCTTCCTCGTACGCTGGTCGTTCACTTGGCACCACTTCTGAGTCAGCAAGTCTTCGCCAGCCCAACCACCCCCTCCCCCCTGTAATCAATAATTGGCTGGTTTTGTGTGTTGATGATATTTACCGGCGATTTTTGATGGCGCCAAAGTCGTTATACAAGATCGACTCTCTCGTGGAATGATGCCAAAATATCAACAAGGTTTCCTTCCATCTCACTTTTTGGCCCCCTCCTTTTTTCTCCCCTTATTCTGTTTCCCTTCTATTTTTTTCCCCCATTTCCCTTCCTCTATACCATATCCCGACGTCAACAGCTCTTGTCTCGTACGAGGTTCGTTTTGGTCAACACCTCCCAAAAAATGTCAAAGGAACATGGTCAAGCGAGCACCTAAAGTTGCCCTGAGAGCTTGTCAAGTCCACATCCATCCTTCACAAGACTCGAGTGTCCCAACGTATGGGAACTCTTCCCGTCTAGTGACAAATACATCCTATTACTCTTAGGATTTTATATCCCCTTTTTAATCTCTTGTCGACGTCAATGAACCTGTCTGTTTCAAGCAGTGAAAATTTTTCATTGATCTTATATTTTCCAGTCATTAAATACCAATATCTTTCTTTTATCTCAAAACTGTTAATATCAGTGTTCAGATTTCTATCACACTTCAGGGCTAAGGGTCAGTGGTAAGAGCTTGAATCAACGTTTCTTGTCACGTGCAATTAAATTTCTTTTAGATTTAAGCTTGAAAACCAGCACTAAAATGACTAAGAACGATTTGGTAAAAAGAAAAATGTGGGAAGAAAGAAAAGAAGTAAAAGAGAGAGAGAGAGAGAGAGAGAGAGAGAGAGAGAGAGAGAGAGAGAGAGAGAGAGAGAGAGAGAGAGAGAGACTGCTTTTTATTGCTGCAGCAACTTCGTCTTTGACACTTAAGTTTTATACAAATCTTTCTCTTCTCTCTGGGACTCTTAAACGACCGCTGAGAATCATTCTTGCTTAGCTTTTCAAACTTGCAATAAAGAATTTAAAGGAAGCACTTTATACCTTGGCCGTATGCGCCTTTTTTTTTTAAGGGGGGGGTGTGCAAGGGGGAGGTTGGGGCTTTGGGCCGTGGGGGTAGGAATCTCTTGCAGCTTATACATTCTCGTGTAAGACTGTTTGAGCTTGACTATATAACTCAATAAACATGCATTCAACCTGAATTAGGGGATAGACTTGAAGATATTTTGACGTTCTTCAGTTTTGTTATTAGCTGTGAAATTCTCCCCATGAATATATGTTTGAAAGTGTGTGAATAATTGAATAATTCTCTCTCTCTCTCTCTCTCTCTCTCTCTCTCTCTCTCTCTCTCTCTCTCTCTCATCCAAGTATGTATAACATCATATTGAAAAAAATGAAAGGGCCTCAACAAGGTAATCCTCATCTCACCAGATTAATCCCATTCATACTCTCTCTCTCTCTCTCTCTCTCTCTCTCTCTCTCTCTCTCTCTCTCTCTCTCTGTGAATATATTGAGTTTGTGTATGCATTTGCACGTCCCCAAACACCCGCTGCTTGTTCCTTCCTCTTCTCGTCCACAGTCAGCAGTGTGCCTGGCCGCCACAGCATTCTCACAATCCATTAACAGATTACCAAGATTTCGGGGTCCGTAAGGTCG
>NC_087218.1:22873870-22908870 GCF_015104395.2 Macrobrachium nipponense | reverse complement strand
TGAACCTTCACGAGAGCCACCTGAGTTTTATTTCGTAACCCAGCTCATTAGAGTATTATTATTATCATCGCGTGACTGCCATCCATGACTGTAGCTTCATAAGGAAGTGGTTTTTGTATCACTGACGTCACGACTGTCTTCAAAAGTAATGTCGTATATATCATTATATATGCCACGACTGTCTTTGTAAAAAAAAAAAAAAAAAAAACGGTGTCTTTTAATGTTACTGTGTCACGGATGTGAAATTGTTAAAAAATAAATTTTTAAAAATAAAATAAAAAGTTGCCGATTTTTATCGGTATGTCACTACAGATTTTTGTAAAGAAAATTTTTTTATTTTTTATAATTACCACCACTGTGCCCCAGTGTACTGATATAGCCATCGTATTTATATCATTGTTTACAAATCTTCCTGTAAAGAATGTCTTCTATATTATTTGTCTCTACTGTGTACTTTTGAAATGCCCTGTATATGATATGAAGGTTGTCCCTCCTGAAAACTAGACAAAGTAATATGATAAATAATGAAAATTACGAAATCATATCAAAACTCTAATACGCCATACATTTAGTCTGTTTCATCTCAACAGAAAGAAATTTAAAGCAAAACAAGTAAATTTTAAAAAAACGTAAAAGTTTAGAAGCGAAAATTCCTCGTCTTGGTCGAGAGTCAGCACCGTTTAAAAACTCCAAACATACAGAAAAAGAAAGAAAGAATAGAAAATAGCAACAGTGAAACGTCGGGTCGTCCCGCCGCGTGATCGTTAATCCAAGGAAATATTTGTGTACAGCGGCGTCACATCGAACCTCCAAAACAAACAGACAGGCCGAACGCTCTGGCATGCGATTGGAGGCTTAAAGGTTAGGACCCCTTTGGGGGAGGGGGAAAGGGGGGAGGTGTGGTGATGCGACGGGGAATTCGGAGGAGGACCACATCGAACTCCCATTCAAAATTTGCATGATATATTGGACAGTGCGTTAACAGCATCTGATCCGCCGCGACCTGCTGTGTAGTGAAAGCTAGGAAGGAAGGAAGGGAGTCTGGTCCCTGGGATCAAATACAAAGGCACGAAGAGCTAGATCAGTTATATTTTTTACTGATGGTTTGAAGGAGAATGCATTTATAAAGCTAGAAGTGCTATTTGATTGTTCTTTCCCAAATGCATTAATTTACAAAATACCTTACTTTTTTGGTCGTTCCAAAACTAGAATTTCCGTGTGTGGTCATTCTTTGAAGTTCTGGTTCGGCAAATGTGGTGAATAGCTTATTTAACAAATTTTCTTGATGTAAAATATCGTATTTGATGTTTTAAAAGTGTTCTCCAAGAGTTCCATCAAAAAAGGCATGATTCTCTTTTGGTCATGTGACTGTCAGCAAATATGACGTGATACTGTTAATATTATGTAAGTCTGGCACTACACCCGGGTTCTGAATAGAAAATTAATCTCTCTCTCTCTCTCTCTCTCTCTCTCGTCTCTCTCTCTCTCTCTCTCTCTCTATATATATATATATATAATATATATATATATATATATATATATAATATTATATATATATATATATATATATATATACTATATATATATATATATCTATATATATAGTAGAGAGGAGATAGAGAGAGAAGAGAGAGAGAGAGAGAGAGAGAGAGAGAGATAATTAAGGTACCTGGCAAAGGTGGAGCCGTCTTGTTCTTATCAAGTATGCATAGCTGATGTTGTTAGCCTCATGGAACAACGGTCCTTATAAGCGCGAACCAGTGTGCTGCTACTGTGGTATAATTTTTTTATAATATATATATATATATATATATTAATATATATATATATATATATATAGATATATATATATATATATATATATATATAATGTGTGTATGTTTGTGTGGGTATGTATGTATTTGTATGTGTATCTATGTAATTGTTAAAGCCCGCCTAAAAGTTTCATTTTGCTTAAGTAACAAGGAAACAAAAAATCGTACATATTCCGTATATCTTCACACTATCATCTGTTTATACAGAGGTCTTTGTCTTAATAAAACAATAGGTTATTATACAAACTCCCAAAAAGGCGTTTCGAATCTTCTTGTAAGACAAATTACGTGCACATGAATTTTTGGAATGAGGAGAACACCTAATTTTTATGGCCACTGTTTTTGACTTAGTCACAAAGTTGTGAAATCTTTTGAATTTTCATTACACCCATATTTCAAATTTCAGCTGGATACAGTTAAATACTCACACTTCTTTACATCATAATCCGCTTCACGTATTCCACGATCCAAACCACACTGTTGAATATATAGAATTTCAGAAGGCAATTGCTTGGACGCACTCACCAACACACAAACGCACACGCACACAAACACACACCCGCACAAAAGTTTCCCATCCGTTCTCGTCCACAGTCCCGGACCCGGTCTCGCTTCGGAGCAGAGCCCCGACAGAGAACAATGATTTACGCAAACTCCATTTCCATTGTTTAATTGGCGTTGCGATCCGAGGTCCCGGCCAACCGATGACTGCCAAACAGACATTAGTGCGGTTATCGGCGCTGACCACAAGTTTGCTGACCGCCCGCTCAGACGATCACCGAACATGACTGGAATTTCAAGCGTTGCCCTCAAACCCCAGGGGAAGAATATTGGTTCCCCTCCTCCTACATCATCCGCCTATCCCTCCTCCTCCTCCTCATCCTCCTCTTCCCCCTTGACGGATTGCCCGGGCAGAACGATCCCCCGTGTGCAATTGATGGGTTGCAGTGACAAACGGCGGAAGGAAAGAGGAAAGAAGGAGGAGTTTAAGGAAGCAGAGTTGTTCAAATAAATGGAAAGGAAATATCCTCAGAAATATATTTTCAAACCTAGACATCAGTAATTAAAATCATTTCTATGGCTGTTAAGGGAAGACGGAATTGTCGCTTATGTAAAATTCATGGTATCTGTTGATCCAAGAGGTAAAATTGTGTGCGCTGGTTAGTCGACTGCCGTGTGTCGCAGCCGGAGGAGCAGGACATAATTTTGACAGCTTCTTTACCCTATAAGAGTCTTGTGAGGGCGGTTAACACCCTCAGGAGCCACGCCCTTTGAGAGAGAAAAAATATAGCAGCATAACTTAATTAAACACATACCTACATACAAAGAAGTATAATCAACACAATCATGTGCGGAACAGAAGTAAATTTCTTACCCACATCGCTATCAGTTGGTGGCGCCATTGCCTTTTCAATTGAAAGACCTGTGTTCGATCCCGATGTGAGTCAGAAACATACGTACATACATACAAACATAAAGTATGTATGTGTACACACACACACACTCTCTCTCTCTCTCTCTCTCTCTCTCTCTCTCTCTCTCTCTCTCTCTCTCCTTAGCAGCATTAACATCAAACTTCGTAAAACCATCATTCCAATCTCATTTCTCGTGAAAAGGGACAGCCAGAGAGAAGCAGAAGCACGGAACTAAAAATAGGAAAAGAGAATAGTTCCGTACCCCCTCGATCTATATAATCAGGATAATGCCCAAGTGATGACAGCAAATTCTGGAAAATGATACATTCGTCATCATTGGATACGTGTGCTTTGACAGGATAAGCCATTGTCATGGCAAGTCTTACGAAAATGATACTTCGGGCCAAATCCTGTCCAAAAATAGATGAAGGTGTGTGTGTGTGTGTGTGTGTGTGTTTGTTTGTTTTTTCTTTTTTTTGCCGTCTTTGAATAAGGCTGTCCCTCATTCACATGACATCTAGATCTAGCGTAGATAATACTCGTCTTTGTAGCGTTAATAATGACGGGTTAGTGGATGGGCATTGATATGGGACGTCAAATTGATATATATATATATATATATATATATATATATATATATATATATATATATATATATATATGTGTGTGTGTGTGTGTGTGTGTGTGTGTGTGTGTAAGTATATATGTAAATATATATATGTGTATATATATATATATATATATATATATATATATATATATATATATATCAGAGGAAGACGGACGAAAACCACACATCACTAGGCTGTCTTTTTTATTATTTTGCCGACGTTTCGTAATTATCTACAGAATTACATCTTCTGGGCTGCACATAAGAAAAAATAAACACATACATCTGCGAGTCAATTGTATTTAGCATAAATTCGTACTGTGGTGGTTTCCTTCCATTTAGTTCCTTGCTGTCTCACCTCTAGGTTGGTTGTGTTTTTATTTTTATTTTTTTTTATTTATTTCATTTTTACTCTAATGTATTTTAACTGAACTTTTTTACTATACTTTTAACTCTTTTATATTTTTATCTTTTCTTATGTGCAGCCCAGAAGATGTAATTCTGTAAATAATACGAAACGTCGGCAAAATAATAAAAAAGACAGCCTAGTGATGTGTGGTTTTCGTCCGTCTTCCTCTGATTATGTCGCTTGGAGTAGTTCCCTGTACCCTGTATCACTATATATATATATATATATATATATATATATATATATATATATATATATATATATATATATATATATGTAGTATGTATAACTTAATCACGAAAGTTTGGAACGTGATGGATATATAAATAAAGGTGGCAGCCACGAAGGAAAGAGAGTCGAAAGATCTCGCAGCGCTCCAGTGTTTCACTTTCCGTCAATATATATATATATAATATATATATATATATATATATATATATATATATATATATATATAATATTGACGCACTTAACAAAATGGGATTGACGTGCTGTTCATGAAATATTTCACTGAATATTAGTATCTTAAGAAAGGCACGAGGATTTCATCATATAAAAGATACAAACTTAGAATCACGAGAGAGAGAGAGAGAGAGAGAGAGAGAGAGAGAGAGAGAGAGAGAAGAAGAATGGTGACTTCAAGAATGTATTACATACTGGGGATATGAGTGGACCCAGACTGTAAATTATCAAATATTTCATGCGCGTTGTAGAACTAGTGTAGTCCTGATAAAAATCACTAGTTAATGGCTAGAAAAGCTAAGCTGTCGGCATTACATCATAATGGAGGACCATTGAAATAGTAATTTTTGTCTTATTTTCATATTTCAGCCACTACGATAAGAGAATAGTGAATTAGGGAAGTGTTGTCTTGAAAAACAAGAGGCCACATTTGCCCGGGCATTCGCATAAGAATTGCCTATGAAGGTGACATGACTATACCGGAAGAGCGCATGCACGCGCACACACAGACTTAACTTTTTAGCCAATAACTAGTGGCTTTTATAGGGGCGACACGAAAAAAACTTATTTTAAAGTCAAGGTCCGCGTATATTCCCAATATCTACTTCCTTTTAGAGTCACCATTATTCTCTCTCTCTCTCTCTCTCTCTCTCTCTCTCTCTCTCTCTCTCTCTCTCTCTCTCTCTTATATGTTTCATTTTTCGCATTCAATTCTCTTAAGCTTACTTCTTTCACATTTGCCACTTATACCGTTCCGTGTGCCTTGCTTATGTGACCTTATCAGAAAATGTCACTCCAGTACCTATACACCTTCTCTTTACAATGAGACGTTTTTCATCTTGAGTGTTTATTTTTTCTGAGATTGTTACCCACAATGCACTTTCCCTTCAGTGGCAATTATGCCAGTGGGCTTTTCCAAGGACGATGTATTCTCTTGTATTGCCATTACCGATAAATAAAAGCCCTTGCCCTTTTCGTTTCACTGAAATAATGTGGAGAGAGGAGAGATTAGAGCGAGAGAGGAGAGAGAGAGAGAGAGATGGAGACGAGAGAGAGACGAGATGAGGAGAAGAGAGAGAGAGAGAGAGAGAGAGAGAGAGAGAGTTAAATAAGAAAAAATATATATACATAAATGTTTCACTGATTTATTTTCTTTCCAGTCAAGAACTCTAATATATTATATCCATTTTCCCTGCATAGAGTTTTATTCTCACGAGTTAATGCCTTTAACACCCGTATCTGCCAAGTTTAGGTATTCGTTTTGGCATTTTTTTTTATATTATAGAGTTATCTACTTGTGTAATACTAGTGACGTGTTGCTGGGACGAAATAGGCCGATCTTATATTCAGTATTTTGGTTCTTTTCAACTACTGATGTTCCGAATGCATGATGGCATAGTTTCAATAGCAGAAGGTTGAACAGTTAAAACCTCGATTATAGCTATCTTAAAGCATAAGATATTTCAATTACTTCACCTCATATTGTCAGTAATTCATGAACTCGTACGTGTTTAATTTGTCAAAATTTTTCTTTCTATAGACAGGTCACTCATTGTTTTGCCTGAAGCATTAGGATTATGGTTGGATTAAATCAGATTAACCCTGCCTTGTGCCAGATCGTTGTTCTCCCGAAATTGTGGTCAAGTCTGGAAAGGAATATTGTTCCAGCAATCCAAACTAGTTTGGAATTATATACAAGTGTATATATATATATATATATATATATATATATATATATATATATATATATATATATATATATATATATATATATATATATATATAGTGTGTGTATGTGCGTGTACGTAAAAATCTATACAGCGTAATTTTTCTGTCAATTTCAACAGCTTATAGCTTTGTGATAGTTTCTCATATGAAATTCATTTTCTATGATAACAAAATAAACTAGGTATGGGTAACATTAAAATTTTTAGGGCCGTTTGCTTAAGAGGAAATTGAAACCAATGAGCGTTTACTGACCTTGGTGCTTTCTTTTGATAGAGTAGATTGCATTGATAATAACAACAATATCCGTAAATTTTCGCTTTTTTTTTTTATAAACCTGAAACGGTATAAAAGTGTTTACTGGTACCTTACTACTCCATGTTTAAGTCTAAAAACATTTTTTCTATGTCATAGGAGTCTTAAAGTAAACTGTATGTAAATAATCGTGACTGCTCTGAACTTGCACATCGGTAATAACATGACGCTGATAAGAATGTAAATAATTTTCAACTGTGGCCATTAGTACTATCGTGTGTGTGTGTGTGTGTGTGTGTGTGTGTGTGTGTGTGTGTGTGTGTGTGATACCCTTACTACTTACTAATTCTGTCTATAAACTCATTTTCTTGACTTGCAACCCCGTGCACCTTCAGTACAGTCGATCTTTAAGTTCTTGCTATACGTACTCTCTGTGGTGACTTGCTAGTGCTGGTGGGTTGTAGGGCGCGTACTAACGATAGCTAGGTCTACAATGTCAGTTAGTAGCGGTCAGTGGTATGGGTAAATGTCCCGAATGATGCTATTTCTTGAAAGCTTTATATTTAGGCTGAAACTCTCCCCTTTACGGACATCAGGATGTTGGAGTATGTGAGATCCTTATACTTTCTTGACGATGGCATTTGCTGCCGCTGAGAAGTGCAATGTGTGAACAACAGTGTTACATCTTTTCTCAAGTTTCTTGCAAGGTGCTTCCCGAGTGGCTTTTTACTTTATCGTGCAGGTTTGCGTATGCCACCCATCTTTCTTATCATGGTTGTGAGGAGTGAAATTCAGCTTCAGAAGACTCTTGAGAGTGTTTTCTTTTCTTTTTTTCTAGACGATTCTTTCTCTATCGAGGCACTGGAGAGGGAGGGTGGTTAAGGATTCATCTGGTGTTGAGGGTGTTGAAGTCTACATCACATGATAGTACACCACAACCCTCGAGTTGATGGACAAGAATAATAACATCATCTTTGGCGGTAATATTAGGAATATTCAACTGCTGTCATTTATCCTGATTCTCTTAGACGTTTTTTTAATCTTAGTTAAGGAATTATAAATTTTTCACTATACATTATGAAAACTAACATTCTCTGAAAGAATTAACGAGTATTAAGTTTAGGGTAAGCTTTCCTAACTCAGGCTATGCAAGGAAGCATTATCTAATTCATTTAAATCTTACTTCTCTTGTTTTACGCGAGCAACGTATTTATTTTTTTCGGTTTACTATTCGACTTTTACATCATTGTTGTCAGATGAAACTGGACCCGATCAACATTCCAGAATGATCGTACACGTCACTCGCCTCGGCATGCCAAGCAAATTGCTTTGGCAGTGAATGGCTGCGTGTTGTTGTTGTACGTTTACCAAATATATAGACATTATTATTATTATTATTATTATTATTATTATTATTATTATTATTATTATTATTATTATTATTATTATTATTATTATTATTATTATTATTATTAATTCAGATGAACTCTGTTTATATGTAACATACCCACAAGGGTCATTCACTTGAAATTCAAGCATCCAAAGAATATAGTATTCATCATTAAACACCATAAAAGAGTACAGATTACAGTTAAATCGTTTCTCGTGGTCAGAGAGAAGTAAAATCGAGGCCGTAAGTAGCCCAAATAGAATAACAATCTCTCTCTCTCTCTCTCTCTCTCTCTCTCTCTCTCTCTCTCTCTCTCTCTCTCTCTCTCTCTGATACCTATGGGATCACTCCAGAATTTTGAAGTTATTGAACTCTGACTTAAGATTTTATCGATTCTGAACTTGTGCAGTTCTGCCAGAATGGAGGTTTTAGAAACCAATGCAGCAACTATAGTGGCCTCTCCTTGCTGAACGTAACTGATATATTTTCTCACTTTACCAAAGCTGCAGTCACTTTGAGCTCGGAGTTTTCGACCGGCACGATCTGCTGCAGATATTTCTTGTTATATTATTGCTTTAGGACAAATACGAGAAAATTGTCGTGAGAATTTTGCGCTGCTCAACATTGCATTTATAAACCTTGTCAAAGCTTTTGGAAAGGTAAGGTAAGTGGAGGAAGACTTTTCTTCTGATAAGGAAGAGCATGGTTGTCCACTCAATTTTTTTAATATTTTAGGCCTTCTCTAGGGTATGACATTTACTTTGTCGTATTGTGGAAAGGGTCATATGAGCTTAAAGTAGTACCTTAAAGGAGATTTGTATGCTGGTCCACAACGTGTTGAACACATTTTCCGTACTTGTTGAATTACAAATATGAAGATAATCAGGACATACTATATTTACAGTTTGCATAGATTCTGATTTTATGCCGTTAATTTAAATTCTTTCGAGAGACATCTAGCTGACCCCTGCCCCTATTACTCATTTCAGCAAGATAAATTGCAAAGTAGTACTTTACTCAAATATTCGTGGCTTAACGCCAAACTTTCTTGATCTCCAGGGTTGTGCCCCTAACTACGATTTGTTGTTTTATCTGAGACTTGTAATTAGTAACAAGTCAAAGATCGAGTTTTTAATCCCGAGGTTTGATGCCTCTGACTTTATTTATCGTCGTAACATCCCACACGCGCAAGGTATGGCTGTATACTTTAAGTTTAAGAAGTCCGGACGATCTATTTATCGCCAGAAGAATTTGGAGTGTAGTTGCTATGAAGTTCTTTGTTTCAAAATTTTCAGTAAGTTCTAGTGTTTATGTATTTGCTGTTTACCATAATCCAAATATCGACTATTCTATATATGACTGTCTTTTGGGGAGGATGAGTGTAGCTCAGTCACTGGATTAAATGCAAGAAGTAAATAGATAAAAAAAAAACAGCAAGTGGGTAAATTCGAATTCCACAGATCAACATGGCCGGTCTGCTCTTAAGTTCTGTGTATCCTCCGGTTTTGTCCAGCTAATTGAGGAACCCATGCATATATCTGGTAATAGATTGGACCTCATATTGACAGAAGTTCCAACTGTTGTGAAGTCCAAGGTCTGTGAATATATAGGACTTCTGATCATTGCGCCATTGAGATGGACATATCTGTCAGTCAGTATATTCCTAATTCCACTATTCAAAAAAAAAAAAGGTCTGGTTGAAATCCAGAGCCAATTGGGATCGAATTGTTGAAATTTGTGAGGCACTTAATATTTCAGATGCTATATATACATCCTCATCCCAAAACGAAGCTAAATGAAATGCTGCTGGCTATTCTAATTAGATATAACTAGAAGGGTAATCAAATTTAATACAAATGACAGGCCGTGGTTTGATGATACATGTAGACGAGCCTACCACGACAAACAGACCAAATTCAACGCATTGAGACGAAATCGTTCAAATGAAAATTACACATTTTTCTGGGTCTCACCGTGCTGCGAATAGAACTTACTATACAGCCGAGATAAATTACAATAATTCCTTGAGGAGGAAACTTGAAGGAATTACTCAGCCTCATCCGCGAGGGACCAAATTGGCATCATTTATCTTTGGGTCATGCTCGTCTTCCATTCCACTACGACTAACAGATTGGTTACTGGCCCTAGGGAAAAGGCTGAACTGCTCCATCAAGCTTATGAAGCCAAGCAATCAGCTGAGGATTCCCTCTCCCTAATGCTTGTCATCCTGAACCTGAACCTCTTACAAAATATGCATTTCGCTCCAGGATGTTAGGAAAATTTTGAATAATCTTTATAAGGGTGGAGAAGACCCTGATGGTTTCCTCGTTTGCTTTTTTAAAAAAGTTTCTAGCCTGTTGTCTCCCAAGTTTAGTAGATTCTATAGATTTATAAGCCGACGTTCTTTGCGGATGAGCGCAAGGTTAGTAATACAGTTTCTGTTCCAAAGAGTGGCATATCTGCTGACTGCATTAACTACAGACCATTCTCTATGCTCCCTGTGCTCTCCAAAGTTGCTGAAAAACTTATTTTTAAGCCACTATATAGATATGTGGAATCTAAAGGATTGTTAGCTGATAGCCAATATGCATATAGGAAGCAGCTAGGGACTGCGATGCTCTTTTAGACTTGATATGCCATTTTATAAGGGTTTTGAGTGCTAAGTAATTCAGATTGATTTTAGTGCTGTTTTCGATTTCGTAAATCATTAAGCACTTATTTGTAAACTTCAGAGCATTGAAGTGGGTGGGGATGTTTTAGGATTGCTTCAAGATTTCCTTGCAGGTAGGCAACAGCGAGTTGTGTGGACGGGATCTTTAGTGAACCAAGACCAATTGTGTCTAGAGTTCCACAGGGCAGTGTTCTTGATCAACTGTTATTTTTAATGCATACAAGTGACATGGTTGTTGGCCTGGAAAAAGAGATTGCTTAGTATGCTGATGATGCAACACTTGTGGGTGTAGTAGTCTCCATTTTTTATAAATGAAGCTGCCCTCAGCCTTATCGGGTCATGGACCGAATCAGGGAACGGTGTAATCGGTTGGGTATGAGGCTGAGGTCCAGAAAAACGAAAACAGTATTGATTAGTAGATCACGTACATATTTCCCACCCCATCCTCCCCTTCAGGTGGCTGGGACTATACTGAACGAGTCTGAAGCTTTAACTATTCTAGGTGTAACTTTTGACTCACATAATCTAACTTTTGAGAAATATCTAATGAAAAATCTCATCGAAGACCACGCGAGTTGGGTATTGTTCCTTAGGCCTCATATAACAACGATAAAATCAGTGCAACCTGTTTTATGTCATTTTTACTCCCTTTACTAGAATAGTGTTCTCCGGTGTGGATGTCTGTTTCTGCCGGAGATTTGTCTCTCTTAGATAGAGTGGTTCGTGGTGGTGGGTTTCTGTTTCCTAAGAGTAGCAATTATGACTTGGACCGTCGACGAATGGTCTCTTGTTTGTCACTTTCTCGTAAGTTGTATTTCAACAGAGATCTTTCACATTCACAGTTGATCCCTGATCCCCTATATCTATCTGCCAAGAGCAATCATTTTCGCTGAACAGCAACACCAATACGCAGTAAATGTGCCTCGCTGATGAACTTCCCAGTTCCAGAGGTCCTTCATTTCTCACACCGTTGAACTGCGGAGCAGCCTCCCACAGGAAATCGTGCAATTGGAACTTCAAACGTTCAAGCGAAGGTGCAATACATTACTCATCTAATACTATTCTCCTTGCATTTTAATACATTTTCATATACTTGTTAATTCATTCATTCTTTTTTTTAATAAGTGGTATCTCTTCTTTCTGTATTTCCAGAACGGGTCGAGGATTGTTCAGTATCCGAAGGTGTTTGTACTGAGACTAACTTTATAGTGACAGATATGCCGTCTTTTGAGGACGTTACAATGGTGTCTAACAAATTAACAGTCATGCAAACTCTTAGGCGGGCCACTCACGGTCGATCTGATCGCACGATGAGAATTGAGTGGGAGGAGACTCCAAAAAAATGACTGCTAACTCACGTTACTGCCCGGTCTGAACAAAGTAGTCAGTCTTAAGTTGGCAGCCACACAGTTCCGACGTGGCGGAGGGAATATCTGACAATGAACCACATATGCTCAGACTATGCCGTTGCACCCAGTATAGCAATGAAGAAAAAAAAATCCACAAAAAGAATATTTGGTTAATGATTGGTTGTTGAAGAGAGAAAAACTCACAATTATTGCTTTTAAAGGCAATACAGGTAGCTCCCAGGGATTGCTATGATAAACGTAAGGGTGGACGAGGCAACATTCAATTTTGTAGAAAGATTATAACGGTCGTGCAAAAGGATACATGCATGACGAAATCCACAACGCTCTATATGAAAGGCCAAGTGCCACATTACGCTACTTAGCGACTGACTGTTCTTATCAGATGTAAAATTGAGTATGGCCATATCGCCCGAGTGTGGCCATATCGCCCAAAGCTCTTGGAAGAGTCATGCTGGAGACATGTTAAGCTATTTGGACAACACTGCAAAGACTACATGATATAAAGATAAATAAAACTCGTGTATATAGACATATTTGTATCTTTGATAAAAAATAAACTAGCTTTTAGAAACTCAAAATATTGACTTCTACAACTATACCAAACAGTTTGTTGTGTATAAAATTAGTGTAGGAAATTTTAAAAGTGAAAAGGTAATAAATTTTTGAGTAACCAGTCATTGCGCTATACTATTTCGCAATCAGCACCAAGTACCTACAGGAAATTATAAGGGTGTGAGGGAGGTTTCATTACCTCCCATTATGATTTTACTATTGCATTGCCTCCAGTTCTCCTTTAAATTATATATCATTTATGAGCTCTTTAGCATAATTCTTATTTCGTTAAGAAATATCCCCAGTTTATTTTCTTATTTTTGTTTTACTTTGGAATATAATTGATTAAACGTCCTGAGCAAATCACCAATTTTTTTTTGAGAGATTAATTGAGATATTGTACAATATACATTACTATTATATATATATATATATATATATATATTATATATCTATATATATATATAATGATATATATATATATATATATATATATATGCATATTACGTAATTTGGTACTTTGAAACCTTGTCATTACTCCAGCATCTAGAAACGCTACATCCTTCAGTCTCCAATATCACAGAGGTGAATGAAAGCTTAATGTAATTTAATTTTGTTTACACTCATAAGGTCAATTGCAATTATATAAAATTTTACAAAATTCAGTATGTAAAGAAATTAGAAAAATATGTAGGGACGAAACGTCTTATGCACCACTTCCTGATTTCATAGGTGCATCTACTTTCCTTAATTCTTTCCGATATGAAGGACTTATATTTATTATTTATCTTCTTGTTCACCGTCTCTTTCGTTCCATCAGGACACTTTCTCTTTAGTTTCTCAAATATCGACTGATAAGCTGCATTTCTTTTGTGTTTGTCAGAATATTCTTTACTTTTTATATTCCACAGACATTGCTATGACTTATAAATCTTGAAGAACCCCATCCAGAACTCTTTATCTATCGAAAGTCTGACATGTTCAGCGATATCCTCTTCTGTGCCATTTCTTGGTAAATGAACCTCCTAGTTCATCAAGCCTCGTCGAAGACACCACTCACGGTTAAACTATCAGTTCTGAACGACTTAATCTGAAAAACCCCTATATGACTGTCGTGTCGGACCGTGAGTTGCTCATTCAAACCTCAACTGACAGGTTTGTCGATCCGGCTTGACTTCCGGGCTTGATCAGATCAGACTTGACTAAAAAACACCCCAATTACATTCAAACTTGCTTAAACTCCGCCCATTTCGATCGGGCATGACAAATCCCATCTGACGTGAGTGGCCAGCCAGGCTGAATAAAATCGTAGGATACACTGATATCACAGAGTGATGCTGAAAATAATTGCAAGATCAACTGTATTAAAAATAGGTAACACTAGTACTAACCTGATGTCGTAATAACGTATAAATATGTAAAGAAGTACGTTTAGAATTGAGTATGTACCACAATGTTATTAAAGGTATCAGAAATAATTATTTAGCCACGGTAGTGTGTGTATATATATATATATATATATATATATATATATATATATATATATATATATATGTGTGTGTGTGTGTGTGTGTGTGTGTGTGTGTGTGTGTGTGTGTGTGTGTACCGTACCACAATGCTATTAAAGGTATCAGAAATAATTATTTAGCCACGGTAGTGTGTGTGTATGTATATATATATATATATATATATATATATATATATATATATATATATATATATATATATATATATGTATGTATATATATATCTATCTATGTGTGTGTTTGTGTGTGCGTTGTGCACCATTGTAGCTGTTTCGTCTGTCACCAACTTCTTGTTTTTAACGAAGAGATTTCAATGCACCCGTTGGTTGCTGATGCTGGCCATTTCGTACTTTCCGTAATATCTCAGGAAGAACGCCAGACCCAGTTTAAGCAAGGTTAGTCGATATAATATAATGATGTCATTACAGACTTGGAATATTCGGTAAAATAAATATAATATAAATATTGACTGAAGGAAAAAGAAAAAGACTAAAAGGAAATCATTGAAAGAAAAGCATTCTCCAGATGACCAAATAGTCATGGTATTATTCATATTTGTCAAACATGAAGATAAGTTTACAGACATATACATTTTTTCTTAATTGTAGATTCATTTGAGAATTAGAAGAGACACTTTACAATTTTCAGTAACCGGTTACAAGTTGTCCATTTTTTCAATTTGGTTAGATTTCACAAAAGGGACGAAATGACTATTGTGCATATTATGTCAAGTTGAATCTGACGGAAACGGGATTCTGTGTTCGATTGTGAATTGATCGTAATTAAAAGTGAGTATGTATGTATGACGTTTGTTGACTCAGGCTGATGGCACAATTCAGTAAGCCAAGGTTCCCAAGACGTTTATGGATAGTCTATGAAGGCGTAGGCCCATGCTAACCTCCGGTAGACCTACCTAGGTATATTGTGAAGTAGGCTAGGCTTACTGCCTAGTTCCCTAATGCATAGGCCTAGGCTAGTCTTCCCTGAACTAAGCTAGCAAAGTGTGTTACAACGTATTGTATAACTTTAATTCAACGTACTTTAGGTCTTGATCCATGAAGATGCCTGTTTCATAGAACCAGATTTTGGTAGGTGCAGTAGGTCTTGATGGAAAACTGGGTCTGGCATTGCCTATGCCCAGTTTAGGGTACTTACTAGGCTATACCTAGGTAGAAGAATACCTCATGACTTGTTTTTTCTCCCAGTGATTATATCATAGGCCAAATTAATTTCTTGCCGAACAGATTGGTTAGCATAGGTGTAGCCTATGTACCTTTTGAGTGCAGTGGTGTGTTTTAATGCAATTTTGATCTTGCCTTTAGGTATAGGGTAAAATATCAGATGGCCGGCCTCTACTGTAGCGGGACCACCTTCTAGAAAAAGTACTTTTACCACGTCCTGTAATCCAGGATAGACCTTAGGCAAGAGCCAGTGTCCGTCAAAGCAACACCTCGAGACATCTACTTTCCTCTTGAAGTAAGTTTTTTCTCCAAATTCACAAATTAAGGCTATAATTTCCGATTTCCGGGAAGGTGGTCGCGCTATGATAGAGGCCGGCCATTTGGTATTTTACCCTAGGCCTCACTTAGGTAGTTCAAACCTCTCATTTTTGTGTTTCCCCTGCTGCTATGTGTAGTCAGGGTTGCCAGATAACTTTATAGTCAAACCGCGGTACAGAGCCTAAAAAACCACCGGTATTGCCTGAAAAGTAGCCCAATATTTCATCCAGCTAGCTTTTCCACATTTATTACCTCCCCAATAGCTATAGTGCCTCAGTATCATGCAAGTTCGATTCTCGGGCATTCCATTGAGGAGTCAGGGATGTGTTTTTCTTGTGATAGAAGTTCACTCTCGACGTGGTTTGGAAGTCACGTAAAGCCGTTGGCCCTGTTACTAAATAACCACTGGTTCCACACAACGTAAAAACACCATAGGGTAAAAAACCGCATGGTACAGGGGTGGACCATGTACGATCAATGTGTACAACCCCAAGAAAAGTACATTATAACGCGTCCTGGCACCGGAGTAGAGGTCTTTAGCTCTGTTTCTCACCAACAACAAGTCGCATCTGATGCCCATCTCCGATGTCAGGACGCGTTATAATGTACTTTTTTTGGGGTTGTACACATTGATCGTACATGGTCCACCCCTGTACCATGCGGTTTTTTACCCTATAAACAAACAAACAATTGTTCCGATACGTAATACAAACCATCGGTCCTTTAACAATAGGAAGTAGCTAGCGGCAGCTGGAAAACGGTCGTAAGCTTCGAACAAGGGGAGAACGGTAGTTAACTGCTTGTCCGACAGTCGCGCGCCGCGCGACTGGGAGGTAAACAAATCACTTTTGCTTTCGGCCGCGGGTGTAAATAAAGGGGACGTGTTCGTCATCGCTGCTCCGTGCCCGCTTCATCGTCGTATGCTTTGTTTATATTGTGTTTTCTACTAATGGTTTGTTTGACTTGAAAATGAAACTGTAAGTACACTTTTTTCATTTTCATTACTTAATTATGAACCAACATGGAGTTATCGCCGTAGATGCGGCGATTTTCCTCTCTTTTCATGAATTGAACCCTTGAATTATGTCTCGGTGCCGAGGGCGGCGCGCTCCCTTTAGCGCCGAGTCATGTAGTTTTGGGGCGAAAGTGTGTAATTGAAAAATGTAAGTACTCTTTTCATTATATTTTTGCCCTGTGCGTTCGTTACCGAGAGTGTGATTGCGCTCGGCACGAGCCTTTTAATTTTGTATAATAGAATGCAATGGAAGTGGATTCGCAATTGCAATATTCTTTTCATTTTCATTTATTTATTTATTGCATGAAATTTAATTTGGATCAATTTTCGTTCTTACCCGGGAATTGATCCTTACGATTTTTTATGTGAAAGTGAAATCGCAAGTGCAGTATTCTGTTTCATTTTCATATATATTTTATGATAGCATCATATTATTGGATCAAGTTTCCGTTCTTACCCGGGAATTGATCTTTTCCCCTTTAAGTTCTATGAAGTGATCGCAAGGGCAGTATTCTGTTTCATTTTCATATTACTTTTCACTGCTGTGCGGGGGTAGGGGAAGCGAAGGCTGTCTGCCAGGAAGTCGTCGGAAAGCTCTCCCGCGACTCCCTTGGTATCCGATTCTTCGTCTTCCTTCCTGCCCCCCGCTCAGCTTCTTCGTTGTATTTTGTATTTGGTGTCTTCCTTGCGTTCGGGGTGGGGCATGTCTTCCCCCCGTGCGTGAGGGAACCCCTCTTACTAATCTATCTATGTTACCGCAGGTGCTACATCCGTGGGAGACGACCTTGGACAGGTATGGACCACCGCGGCGGCAGGGCGTGCCTAGCATCCACGGGCTGCTGCAGCGTCTAGCGAGGTCTGGGGCGGTCTCCACTACTACCACGGCCGCTTATGCTGCTCCCCCCCCTCCTGGTCTACACTCCCCTTGCTGTGTCGATGACCCGCCGTCTGCCGCTACTAGGGGGTAGGCCCTAGGGCCCGCCGTGCCGCCGTACCGAGGTGGGGTTGCCGCCGCCGCCTGTTTCTTCGTGTTGCCTGCCCCAGACTTCCGCTGTTCAGCAGCTCGCCACCAGGTTCCGCTGGCTGCTGATGATTCTACGAGGCGATCGCTGGGCCTCCTGCCGTACCTGCCGCTGATGTGATTCCCGCTGTTGGGCTTGGCTGTTCCCCTTCTGGGTCTACCGCTGCCGCTGTTCCTGGCCGCTCCTGAGCTGGTTGCTGTTTCCTGTCGCTCCTGGTTCCTGAGCCTGTCCATGCTGGTCCTGCCCACGGTGTGTCTTCCCCAGTCCCAGGTCCTTCCGGACAGGTGCAGTCGGGCCGTGTTGCTTCGGCAATAGCCCCGGCTCCGGCCTGGATGGAGGACTTGACGACTGTCCTGCGTGAGCTGACGAGGAAGCTGTCATCTTCGTCTTCATCGTCTGCTGCTGCCTCTTCCCCTTCGACTTCTAAGGCCCATAAGCCGAAGAAGAAGAAGGCTGCCTTCCCCCTAAGAAGTCTCCTTCGAGAACTTCTAAGGGCCCGTCCCACCCCAGTGGGACGGGGGGGTCCTTCTGCTGGTTCCTACTGCTCCTTCGGGAAGAGCGGGGCCCGTCTCCCCTTCCGTAAGGAAGAGATAGACGGGGACCAGAGGAGTATCGGTTAGCTCTGGTACTTCCTCGCCTGGTGCTAGCGGCGATGCCGCTACGCCAGGTTCCGGCTCGGTCTCTCGTTCGCGAGAAATCCCGAGTGTACGTTCTCCCTCGGGAGACCGTGCAGCCAAGTTTCGGCGCCAGAGTTCGCTCGGCGCCAAGACGCGGCACGGAGCAGAAGGCTGGTGAGAGCCGCTCAGGTGACTCTTGCCAGGCCAGCGGCCGCTCTTGCAGCGACCAGCTGGTACCCGGGTTTGTTCCGACACGGCATACAAATCCCTTCGGTCCTTTTTACAAATAGGCAAGGTACTAGCGGCAGCTGGATAGGTCGTAAGCTTTCGAACAAGGGGTTCGGTAGTTAACTGCTTGTCCGACAGGCGCGCGCGCGCGACTGGGAGGTAAACAAATCACTTTTGCTTTCGGCCTGCTGGCGTGTGGACGTGTATCATCGCTCTCTGCCCGCTTCATCGTCGTTTGCTTTCGCATGATTGTGTTTTTCTTTTTCTATGTATCTAGTGAAACTGAATTGTAAGTACAATCATTTCATTGAATTCAATTGTGAATTAAAGGATCTTGGTTCACAACGCCCTCCGATTACCCGAGTGCCGGGACTGAAGGGCGTAATTGCGGGAATTCATTTTCCCAGAATGATCCTCGGATTGGGTATGCTCGGTGCCGAGGGCGGGAGCGCTCGCTCCGAGCGTATATTGGGTTGGAAATGTGTAGATGAAAATCGTAAGTAAGTGCTCTTTTCATTTATATGTTTTTGACCTGTATGCCCGTTGCCGAACGAATGCGCTCGACACGGGAACTTATTCAGTATGAAAGTGGAATCGCAAGTACAGTATTCTTTTTCATTTTCATATATTATTTTTATTGTAGCAATACTCAGTTTGGATCAGTTTCCGAGCTTACCCGGAGATTGATCCTTCCCCCTTTGTATTTTTGAATGAAGTGAAATCGCAAGTGCAGTTCTTTTTCATTTTCATTCTTTTATTGAGATTGCATTGTTGACTGGGATCAATGTTCCGCTATTCACGGGAATTGATCCTTCCCCTTTTTTATTTGTATGAAGTGAAACGCAAGCGCAGTAGTCTTTTCATTTTCATATATTCTTGATTGCATCAATTCATTATGGATCAAGGTTTCCAGAAACCTTGATCCATAAAGGTAAGGAATGAAACCTTTCAACCTTGCGCTCGGTGCCGAGGGCGCGAATGCGCTCGATCCGAGCCCTTATTCTTTGTGAAGTGAATTTTCATTTTGTTCCTTATTATTGATTGCATCAATATTATTTGGTTCAAGTTCCGCTCAGTCAGGGAATTGATCCTTATGCCTTGTATTCGTGCCGATGGCACGATAGCTCTAGGGCTCTTTTTGTTGTTGGGTACATGGGTACTGTGCGGGGGTGGGGGAAGCAGAACCCCCCCCCGCTCAGTTCCCACAGATGGCTCTTCCCCTTAGGGGGGGGGGAGGTTATCGGCGTTCTTCTCCTCGCCCGATCCGTCGAGCGCGGGGGAGGGCGCTCGGTGCCCGATGTACAATTGTATTAGGGGTCTTCCACTCGTTCGGGAGGGATCAAACCCCCGCACGAGGGGATTTCCCCCCCATTAATCACTACTACTATTATTTCCGCAGGTGCTACTGCCACGAGAGTGGACCTTGGTGAGGTATGGGCGTCCTTCCAATTGCAGAGCGGGCTGGTGTCCAGGGGCTGCGGTTCTATGTATGGGCCTACTGCGGTCACCCATGGAGTGGTGACCACGCAACCAGGTGACGACGTCCCTCCTCACCTGGTGTACTCGCCTCACGTGGTAACAGTCTTGCCTACAGCCGCTGTGAAGTGCCGTTCGCCGTACCGAGGGGGGGATGGGGGGCGTGCCGCCGCGCTCGGTTGCCGCGCTGCAGCGACCACACTTCCGCTGCCCTAGAACTCGCCCCTGGACCTGCCGCCGGTACCAGGATGTTGCTGGCTGCTGCTCCACTTCCTGTGTTTCCGGTGCTGCCTGCCGTACCTGCCGATTCTGCCTGCCGTTGCTGCGCTGGCTGTTCCTGCCGTTGCTGTGCTGGCTGTCCCTACCGATGATGTGCTGGCCGTGACTGCTGTTCCTGAGATGCCCATACCTGCTGATGTCGTCCCTGTTCGTGGTGGTACTACCCCAGACTTTGGTCTGTCTGTACAGGTGCGTCCGGGCCCTGTAGCTTCGGCTACAGCAGCCCCGGCTCCGCCCTGGATAGCAGATCTTACGTCTGTCCTGAGGAAGCTGACGAAGAAGAGGAGGAAGGTGTCGTGGTCGTCGTCTTCATCTTCTTCATCGTCGTCGGCCGCCGCCTCTTCTTCCCCTTCGACTTCTAAGGCTTTACAGCCGAGGAGAAGAAGGTCGCCTCCTCCCTCCTAAGAAGCTTCCTCGGGAGCTTCTCGGGACCCGTCTCACCTCGGTGGTGACGGGAGGGTTCCTTCCGCTGGTCCTCCTGCTCCTTCGGGAGCGGGGCCCGTCTCTTCTTCCGCAAGGAAGAAGACTACGGGGACCAGAGGGGTACGGCTAACACCGGTACTTCCTCGCCTGGTGTCAGTGGTTCTGCCACTGCATCAGGGTCCGTCTCGGCCTCCCGTTCGCGGGAGGTACCGAGTGTACGGTCGCCTACCAGCGACCGTGCAGCCAGGAACCAGACCTCTGAGTCCGCTCAGCGTCAGGTTCACGGCACGGGGCGGAAGACTGGTGACAGCCGCTCATGCGACTCTCACCAGACCAGCTCTCACTCTCGCGGTGAACAGCTGGCTACCCGGGGGGACGTGACGGTCCACGACCGCACGGGCTGAGGCTGGGAAGAGGTCCTCCCGTGTTCGCCGGTGCCAGCCACGCTGTAACCAGCGACGTGACGTGCCGTGAGGAGCACCGGTCTTCACTGCGACAGTGGAGCCTGCAGGTCGCCTGACCGTCGCTCTCACAGAGAGCGATCGGGTACGGCAACCAGCACCAGCTCTTCTGACACTCGAGATCAGTGCCGCTGTGCTCAGTCCAGCCGTTCTCCACGCGAGACGGTTCGACCAGCCTGCAGCTCGATCGTCACCGCGGGTTGACGATCGCCTGCAGCCCTCCAAGCCTGCTGGTCCTGCCAGCGAGCGACGAGGGAACTCAGGTCTGCCTCTCCGTACCTTTCAACCTCCTCGGGTTTTTTACACCGGGAGGAGCGAGGTATTGAGGAGTGATCGTGAGGGTGCGCCCCTCATGATCCCACCACGACGCCCTACGTGCCAGGCCACGGTTCTTGGACCGGCCAGGACGTATGCGCAAGTGGGGAGGGTGGGAAGACCGAGAGGGCTGTCGCTGTTCCCCCTTCTTAGGAGGAGGGTTCTCGGAATATGCTCTTGTTCGAAGGGCTTAACGGTCCCACTCTGCAAGATGCTGTGACTTCCGAGATCCAGAGGAACTTTGCCGAGGTTACGGCGCTGATTCGTCAGCACAATGACCTCGGGAAGGATCGCCGCTCCCACCAGCAGAGCCACGTCTCGGCTCGAGTCGTTTTGGGGCCCGAGAGGGAATCCAAATCGACGGTGGGTCTGCCGCGATCGGAGCTTGCCGACTGGGTGGAGCCCGGTAGTCTCTCGTCTCCGGACAAGGAGGCTCTCTCGGTTCTGGACGGTCGAACAAGCTCCTTCACCTCCTCTACTGCGACAGAGGCGTTTCTACGTGTCTTCGGACATCGTATTTATATATCCCTTCGGTCCTCCTGAGGTTTCGACCTCGACGAGGACTGGAATGAGTCGGAGCGGTATCGGCTCTCTCCTGTCAGGTGTCGATCAGCCCCACCCAGACGACGTTCACAGTGGCGGCAGACCCTTACCTACAGTGAGAGTTCGTAACCCTCCTCGGGAAAACGTTTTCTCCTGACGATACGTTTTCCCAGACTCTGAGAGGCCATCGCCGCAAGGCGATGGCTGCTCCTGCTCTTCTCCAACTGCTAGTTCCACTGGAAGGCGAGCGAGTTTCCAATTCCTCCCCATTCCCTCTCTCCTTACGGCTACGAGGGAAAGGGGAGGGATCCTACAGAGATTTCTCTGTAAGATCCCACGTTAGGGGCTGCGCTACCGGGGGGACCTTCGGGTCCTACCTGACGTAAGCCCCGGTCATTGAGGAGGGATCCTGCCAGCCATTGGGACCCGGTCCAACAGCAGGCGTACGTTCCAGGGGCATCGAAGGACGTAGCATGGAGACAGGAGATCAAGACCATGCTGAGCAAGAGAGCTGTAGAAATCGGTACGGATCAATCACCGGGCTTTACAGCCGACTCCTTGTGGGTGGAAAAGTCTACAATAGGCTGGCGCCCAGTGATAGATCTCTCTTCCCCGAACCGGTTGGTTCGCCAGACCCGGTTCACGATGGAGACGGCACGCTCAGTGCTCGACTCTATCAGGGAGAACGATTTCATGCTTGCAGTGGACTTGAAGGATGCGGATCTACAAATACCCATCCATCAGTCCTACAGAAAGTACCTCCGCTTCATCCTCGACGGGACGGTGTACCAGTTCAGGCCACGTTGCTTCGGTCTCTCAACCGCCCCACAGGTGTTCACGCGAGTGTTCACTCTGGGTCTCCCCTGCTTGGGCCCATTCGCACGGGATACGTCTGATGAGGTATCTCGACGATTGGTTAGTCCTGGCGAGCTCCCGCTCGCAGTTGCTACAGGACAGGGATCGACTGCTCGAGTTCTGTCGCGATCTGGGGATCGTTCTGAACTTCGAAAAGTCCGATCTCGAGCACAAGCAGAGGATGAAGTACCTGGGTATGCTGATCGACGGTAGCAGATTCAGGGAGGCAGCCAACCAGTCCTGTCTCTTGGGCAGGAACAGGTAGCTCAGCAATGGCAAGTCGTGATCGGACACCTGTCGTCACTCGGGAATCAGTCCCTAACGGGCGTCTTCACCTGCGGTCTCTTCAGGGAGACCAAAGGAGAGTTGGTCACAGGCGACGGATCCCCCAAGCCTTCCATGGTCACTGACACAGGAGGTGAGGCAGGACCTAGCCAGGTGACTGGACGACAGGAACCCCTTAAGAGAGTGCCTCCGGGTACTCTCCCCCCGGACATGCAGCTGCTCTCAGACGCATCGACCGAGGGATGGGGTGCACACCTGGAAGAGTTGCGGACTTCAGGAGTGTGGTACGAGAACGACAAGCACCTTCACATCAATGTACTGGAACTAAAGGCAGCGTTCCTCGCTCTCCAAGAGTTTCCAGGACCGCTTGATGGGACACTCAGTGGTGTTTGATGTACGACACACCACGGTGGTGGCTTACGTCAACAAACAGGGGGTCCTAGTGTCTCTCCCGTTGTATCAGTTGACTCGGCAGGTGCACGAGTGGGCCGAGGCACACTCAATAGAGCTGTCGGCACACTACATTCCAGGGAAGGAATGTAGTAGCAGACACGCTCAGCCGTCGGGATCAGGTGATAAGGACCGAATGGTCTCTACACCAGGACGTGGCGGAAAGGCTCTTCGACCTGTGGGGGCGACCAGTCGAGGATCTGTTCGCCATCCGGCACATCAGGAAGCTCCAGGTGTTCTTCTCGGTCCGTGCCGGATCCACGGGCAGCTGCAGAGGACGCTCTTCAACACCCGTGGGACAACCTCTTCGCCTATGCCTTTCCCCCGTTCAGCCTGATTCACAAGGTGATCAGTCGAGCACTGGTCATCCCGAATCTCAGGATGATCCTGATGGCTTCCAAATGGCCACAGGCCATTTGGTATCCGGACCTGCTGGCTCTTCTCGCAAGAGAACCGAGAGAGATTCCCCATTGGCACAACCTTCTCGGCCAGCCACACGTCGAGCGGTACCACCACCGAGCAGTCCAGTCCCCCCCTACGTCTTCACGCTGGCTGTTATCCACCTTCTCTTGCGTACGAGAAGCTTTTTTCGTAGCGCAGCAACGAGATGGCTGGAAACGTCCGTCAGTCCTCTGCAGCTGTGTACCAGGGGAAGTCGGCCGTCTTCGGTGGTTGGTGTCGTAGACGGGGCCTATCTCTTCTCAGAGCCAATCTTCAGCAGGTAGCGGATTTCCTCGTTTTTTTCTTCGCCGAGGAAGCTCCTCTAAGTTCCCACAGTCAAGGATACAAGAGCCGCTTGTCGCTCCTCCTGAAACTGACGGGATTGGACATCTCGAACTCGTTCGAGATCTCCTTGCTTAGGAGCAGCTTCCAAAGGTCTTGCCAACCCAGGGAAATCAAATGACCCCTCGTCTTGCTGGACCTGGCATCGGCGAAGAGAGTACGGGAGCGTCATGCAAGATAATGATGCGGATGAGATGCTGCTTTGTCTGGGAGGACGCTACGTCGCTATCGGAAGAGAACTCGACACCTCGGGCCTGAGTGTCGACGCCTCTCCGTTAGCAAGGGGTCAACAAGAAAGAAGTATCAAGAACACTCTTTCGTCCTGGCTGCGTGAGGTCTTCAGGAGGGCGTAGGAGGCTGATGGCAGTGACGACATCCGTACGTCCCGTCCGAGAACTCACGAAGTCAGAAGTGTTGGCCCCTCGTTGGCGTTTCGTAAGAACTTCTCCGTGGCGCAGGTATGGAAGGTGGGGTCTGGTACAACCAGACCACCGGCAACTTCCTTATACCTCTTGGATATTGCCCATAGGTCCTTGGATCGGTTTCCTTAGGACCTGTGGTGGCTGCTCAACACGTCGTATAGCTAACCCAGACCCTAGCAGGCTGAACAGCATCGAGTCCTGGTGTGACTGTATGAATAGATAGTGAGAGAAAGTGACTGGCTTCTCTTCTATCTTTTCTTCCCCTCTACCTGTGGGTAGAGGGATACGGTCATCACCCTGCTGGATAAGGACGAGATTGCCGGTGAGCTATATGACAGAGCCCCATCCGATACCCTTTCACGAGGGATGGGAGCAGAATATCCACCACTTCCTTCTACAGGGGGGGCTAGGGAAGTGGATGCCTACAAGAGTCAAAAAAAACCATGACTTTAACTTTGCTCCTGTACAGGAACAAGTTCTTACATTGCTGGTACGAAGAGATACGCTTGCCTCTCTCTTAGTACTCGGTCCAGAGGTCTGACCATTGATCCTGCGGTGCACCACCCCGATCAATCGGACAGAAGGCTTGGATCCCTCCTCGCTCTTACGACCAGGGAGGCTTCCAAGGTTGGGCGAACACCAGTCTGTTCACAAAAGACTCAGATTCCACCCACCAAGAAGTGAGTCTTCCTATTGTAAAAGGACCGAAGGTTTGTATGCCGTGTCGGAACAAATGACAATTTGTCCAAAATTGCATTTTTCCTAACTATACAACCTGAGGTCCTTTTACACATAGCCCCACCTCATGCCACCCCTCACTCTGCAGTTTTTGCTTGGGCCAAAAGCAAAAGTGATTTGTTTACCTCCCAGTCGCGCGCGCGCGCCTGTCGGACAAGCAGTTAACTACCGAACCCCTTGTTCGAAAGCTTACGACCTATCCAGCTGCCGCTAGTACCTTCCTATTGTAAAAGGACCTCAGGTTTGTATAGTTAGGAAAAATGCAATTTTGGACAAATTGTCATTTTCCCCCCTAAGAAGGCTCCTTCGGGACCTTCTAAGGGCCCGTCTCGCTCCGGCGATTCGGGGAGCTCTTCTGCTGGTCCTCCTGCTCCCATCGGGAAATAGGCGCCCCGTCTTTTTCTTCTACCAAGGAGAAGAAGACGGGGACCAGAGGAGTACCAGCTTCGGCTGGCACTTCCTCGCCTGGTTCTAGCGGTTTCTGCCGCTAAATCAGGATCCGCCTCGGCTTCTCGTTAGCGAGATAGTAACCGAGTGGCCGGTCTCCCGCGGGAGACCGTCCAGCCAAAGTCTTGACGCCCGAGCTCGCTCGCCGTCAAGACCGAAGCGCGGAGCAGAAGACTGGCGAGAGTCGTGCAGACGACTCTCGTCAGGCCAGTGGACGCTCTCGCAGCGACCAGCTGGCTGCTCGGGTTGACGTGACGGTCGCTGACCAGCCACGAGTTGAGGCGAGGAAGGGGTCCCCGCGGCCGTCGGTACCAGCCACGGCTCGGTACCAGCGGCTCGGACGCGCCGGACCGAGGACGCTCGCCGGCCGGTCTCACCGCGACAGCGAACCTAGCAGGTCACCTGACGCCGCTCCCATCGGGACCCGGGCGGAGATGGTAACCAGGCAACAGCTCGCCTAACGCTAGAGATCAGCGTCGACGTTCTCAGCCGAGCCTCTCGCCCCAGGCGAGCGGCAAGGCTAGGCCTTGCTGCTCGATCGCCACCGCGGGTTGACGATCAGCAGCAGCCCTCCAAGACGCTGGTCCTGCCAGCGAGCTAGGGGGGGGCGTCAGGTCTGCCTCTCCTGTACCTTCAACCTCCTCGGGCTACACCGGGAGGAGCGAGGTACCTATGAGTGATCGCGAGAGGTGCGCCGCTCGCGATCCCGCTATGACGCCGTATGGACCAGGCACGGTTCTAGGACCGACCAGGACATACGCGCAAGTAGCTGGAGGCGACCGTCAGGGGTCTGCCGCTGTTCCTCCTTCGGAAGGAGGAGTATCTCGGGATCTGTTCTTGCTGGAGGGACTGGACGGTCCTACTCCGCAAGACGCGGTTACTCCCGAGATACAGAGGAAATTGCAGAAGTCATTAAGCTGATTCGTCAGCATAATGACCTTGCGGAAGGATTGCCGCTCCCACCAGCAGAGCCCACGTCTCTGCTCGAGTCGTTTTGGGGCCCGAGAGGGAACCCAAACCGACGGTGGGTCTGCCGCGATCGGAGCTTGCCGATTCTGTCTCGAACCAGAGTCTCTCGTCTCCGGACAAGAAGGCTCTCTCAGTTCTGGCCGGTCGATCAAGCTACTTCCACCTCCTCTACTGCGACAGCGGCGTTTCTACGTGTCTTCGGACACCTTATTTAAATACTCCTTCGGTCCTCCTGAGAGGTTTCGACCTCGGACGAGACTGGAATGAGTCGGAGGACGGTATCGGCTCTCTCCTGTCAGGTGTCGATCAGCCCCACCCAGACGACGTTCACAGTGGCGGCAGACCCTTACCTACAGTGAGAGTCGTAACCCTCCGCGGGAAAACGTTTTCTCCTGACGATACGTTTTCCCGGACTCTGAGAGACCATCGCCGCAAGGCGATGGCTGCTCCTATTCTTCTCCAACTGCTAGTTCCACTGGGAAGGCGAGCGAGTATCCAATTCCTCCCCCATTCCCTCTCTCCTTACGGCTACGAGGGAAAGGGGAGGGATCCTACAGAGATTTCTCTGTAGGATCCCACGTTTCGGGACTGCACTACCGGGGGGACCTTCGGGTCCTACCTGACGTAAGCCCCGGTCGTTGAGGAGGGATCCTGCCCCATTCTCGATTTCTACGGGAATCGAGAGGAAACACCAGCCGATATCGTTTCACGAATTCGGTGGGGGTGGGGGTTTCGCAGACTGCTTAGAATTCTAAGGAATTTCTAGCGCATTCAGAGTGTTCGAGTTTTTTACGATCTCCAAACACTTAGGCGAGACCACGGTCTAAAGTGAGCGAGACGAGAATCCCCGATGTTACATGATAATCGGGAACCTCGCCTATGCTTCGAATTCCTAGGAATTTCTAGCATTGGGAGAAAAGGCTGCTGCTGAAAGAAACTATCTTACAGTAGGCGACCAACCTGGAATAGAGAAGATCGGACGGGAAATATCCAGTTTGGCTTGAACTATCGTCTTAGTATCTGTTCACCATTGAAGCTTTCTTCGAGGAAGACTTCTCCTTCACTCTTTGATAGAGATCGAAGGTGGTCGATCTCCAATTCCTTATTTTGTTTTCTTGAAGGAAAGAATTTAGGATGGAGATCGTTGTTCAGAATCCTACAAATATACTACGTATATTAACCTCGCGACATGATTCTACTAAGCAGTTGAATTGTCCGAGGGGTAGGCGCATATCCTAGTTTATCTACGGATTGCGACTTAGAAGAGAAGTATTCTAATTGAACTGCAACTCGGGGTTGCCTGCAACCTCCCAGAGTTTTCAGTTTCAATTTTATATACTTATGGTTTTGTCACGACAACACCATTTCAACTTTTATATTTACCGAAATTCGTTTCGCCTAAATATAATTGCAACTCAGGATGACGAGTCGGCGAGAGCTCAGGCTCAACTACTGCGTATTGAACTGCCTGACAGCAGCTCAGTATCAGCTGGGCCTCCGAGATGCACGGTCAGTTATGTCTCTCTCTCCCTGGTTTGATTGACTACCGAACCGTATCTCTGCCCAACAATCATGGACTTAGGTCTCTGATTAATGGGGATTCTCGCAATGATGAAGGACCATCTACTGCTGTGACGCTAGATTCCATCGCCTTCGACATTGCGAGAATTTTCAACAGAGATATCTCTTGGACTCTTTCATCTTTCTGTTTACCGCACGGTAACAGAAGTCTGTACAAGTCTCCCGCTGCATCGCACTGCGATAATGCGAATGATTTTGCAGACATCTGAGTTTGTCTTCAAAATATCTCTTATTCGTAGGTGTAGCAATTGTTCATTGTTCAACCCGAATTACGAGATGTGTCAGAAGACATCGCCTACTCTCCGACCTGACAGCTCTACTTCCAAATGTTCAGCCCATGAGAAGCAGTTCTTCAGCGGCTTTCCCCTTCCCCTGTGTTTTCATTACTGAAGAACGCCCCGCTTTCATTGCAACTACGACTTCTCACCGGACAGCAATGAAATAGCGGTTAGCGTTTTCAGTCATTTGTAAGCACAGTTATGAATCTTGAGAATATCCTTCCCTCGATTCGTCTGTGAAGACGTAGGTTGCATTCAATATCTACCTTCGTCTTCAACGGTACATAGTGTTGTTTCTCCTTAGCTGAGATTCAACAACCATGAGATGTTTTGCCTTCAGGGACCTCGGTCTCTAGAAGGCAATTGACTTTCGCCTGTTGGGAACATGCCTTAAGAGAATCATCACCTCGCTGCCGGCATTGGTGACAAACAAATACATTATTTGTTTGGTCTCTCGGCATAACCCTTTAAAGGCGAAGGTCACGTGACTTACTCGGATGCTTGACAACTTGCCTCCTACCGAACGCAGTCAGTCGGCAGCTGTCAGAGCGCCGAGTCAGTTACGAACTACGCTGTTGACTTAGTTCGGTTGTTACAGAGCAATCATTACTTCGTTTTAATAGCTTGTCACAGTACCCATACCATTGACACCCACCATGGAGTGTCGGTGTCCTATCCACTACCGAGAACTTCGCTGCATGGGGATAGGAGGATGCGAGAGACTTCGTTGCTAACGGACAGACCAGTATGGGTACTGGACATCACCGAAGTAGAGGAGAGGGATAGGTCATGCGACTATTTCCTTCTTTTCCTCTGAGGAACTGCATGACTTCTCCTGCGAAGTCAAGCATCCAGGGGATGGGGATCCGTGACGCTCGATTTCGTACCGAACTTCGTAGCGAAGACTCAGAACCCTTCGGTCCCTGACGATTGGTTCGAGTCGTTTCACAATCCCCTCCCTAATGGACTTCACCGCCTTCGATGCGAAGGAGATGCTGCCTTGTCCGCAAGAACTTCTCCGTGGCGCAGGTACTGAAGGCAGGGGTTCTGGTCCAACCAGACCACATGCCCTTCCTTCTACCTTCGGGATATTGCCCACAGGTCCTTGGATCTTTTTCCTTGGACCCGTGGTGGCTGCTCAAACACGTTTGTGTAGCGAACCCAGACCCTCGCAGGCTGACAGCATCGAGTCCTGGTGTGACCGTAAGAATGGATGAGTGAATGAGAGTGTGACTGGCTCCTCTTTCCCATCTTTTTTCTTCCCCTCTACCTGTGGTTAGAGGGACACGGTCGTCACCCTGCTGGATTAGGACAAGATGCAGGTGAGCTACTCAACAGAGCCCCATCCTATCCCTTTCACTAGGGATAGGAGCGTATATCCACCACTTCCTCCAACAAGGGGGAGGAAGTGGATGCCAGCTTGAGACAACCCATACTTTATGTTGCCTCTTGCAAACAGGAACAAGTTCTTGCTTGCTGGTACGAAGAGATACGCTTGCCTCTCTCTTAGTACTCGGCCCAGAGGTCTGACCATTGATCCTGCGGTGCACACCCCCGATCAATCGGACAGAGGCTTGGATCCCTCCCTCGCTCTTACGACCAGGGAGGCATTCCAGGGGTGACGAAACACCAGTCTGTTCATCAAAAGACTCAGATTCCTCCCACCAAGAAGTGAGTCTTCCTATTTGTTAAAGGACCGATGGTTTGTATTACGTATCGGAACAAATGACAATTTGTCGAAAATTGCATTTTTCCTAACTATACAAACCTGAGGTCCTTTACATATAGTCCCTCCTCATGCCACCCCTCACGTCTGCGTATTTTGCATGGGCCAAAAGCAAAAAGTGATTTTTTTGTTTTACCTCCCAGTCGCGCGGCGCGCGACTGTCGGACAAGCAGTTAACTACCGTACCGTTCTCCCCCTTGTTCGAAGCTTACGACCGTTCCAGCTGCCGCTAGCTACTTCCTATTGTTAAAGGACCTCAGGTTTGTATAGTTAGGAAAAATGCAATTTTCGACAAATTGTCATATCTCTCCAATATGGTTAATAGAATTTACTGAGGTATGGCAAGCAATGCATACTGAAAGTTTCTAGTCTGTTGCTTTTTGGTTGATGTCAGTCTGCTTGGTTTGCAGAGATGAAGTACTGTCCAAAAACCTCATAACATTACTTTCTCTGGTTTTTACATTTGATTTATAGGTTCCAGTATTAGCACGTTTTATTAAATCTGAATGATTAGCTCTTATGACAGCATTGCAAAAACAACATCATGCTTTTGTTTCATTTCCAGGAACACTTTTAACCCAATCTTTCAAGAGTTCCTCACTCTCCCATTTAGGATTATAATGTGTTTTTATAAAGTTGCCAATTGCACTATTTTAGCATTTTAACATGGTCAACCTTCTCACTTTTCACTGAGTGGGAAAAATGAATCTGACTAGTGACTCATATTTTGAAATCAATTACCTTCAATGCCTCAATTCCTGTTTAGTGTCTAGACGTCAATAGTCTTGTCTGATCAACCAACTGGTAAAACAAAGAAACCTGTAATTTGTTCCGATACGTAATACAAACCCTCGGTCCTTTAACAATAGGAAGTAGCTAAGCGGCAGCTGGAACGGTCGTAAGCTTCGAACAAGGGGAGAACGGTAGTTAACTGCTTGTCCGATCGTCGCGCGCCGCGCGACTGGGAGGTAAACAAATCACTTTGCTTTCGGCGTGTGTGGGAAGGACGTGTTCGCCATCGCTCTGCCCGCTTGTCGTTTGCTTCAACCTTGAGTATTTGTTTTCTCTTTCTGTATACCAGGTGTGATTGTAAGTACTTTTTCTCAATTCTATTATTCTTGCAATGAGTGAATTGAAGAGATGGAAATCATCACCGCGCCCTCCAGTCGCCCGTAGAGTGTGTCCCGGCTGGAGGGGCGTAAATGTGGAGGGTTCAGGTCATTTGTTGAGGTGGCCCCCCACACGAGGTTTGTTCTCGTTGTAGGGGGCGAGAATGCTCCCGCAACGAACCATGTGTGTTTGTATGAATTGGTCCGAGGCGCAGTGGGTGCTGTACGAGGGCAGGAAGAGACTTAGGCCGGCCAAGAAGTCATCGGAAAGTCCAGTGACTCCTTTGGTGACGGACACTTCGTCCTCTTTCCTGCCTCCCGGCCAGCCCCCACGTTTCGCGCCTTCCCCTGCGGGGGGGGTAGCGGAGTCCTTTTCCTCGCTCGATCCGTCGAGTGTGGAGGAGGGCGCCCGCTACCCGGACGTACAGCTGTACTCGGGGTCTTCCGTCCGCCTCTGGGGGGGTGTTTGCGCCCCCCAGGCGCGGGGAAGCCCCTCCAACTAACCCGACTATTGTCTCCGCAGGTGTGCCATCAGCGAAGGACGACTTGGGACAGGTGTGGGAGTCGCTGGGACTGCAGGGAGTGCCCAGCATCCAAGGGTTTGCTCCAGCGGTTGGCGGGGTCGGCTGTGGTCACTCATGGTGCGGTGACCACAACTACCACCACAATAACGACACCAGCGTATGAGATGCCACCACATCTGGTATATACGCCCCATATAATGTCGGTGACACCCACGGTGGCTATACAAAAACCAATTGCTGCCGTACCAAGGAGGACGGTGCCACCACCACCTGGATTTTTTCCTTTGCCGACCCCGGACTTCCGCTGCCCAAAGAGTACCCCCCTGGACCTGCCGCCAGTGCCACGGATGTCGGTAACTGCAGACAGGACTGCCTGGCTCTCCCGTGGTACCTGCCGTGCCTGCCGTACCTGCTGCTGTTCCAGCTACTCTTTCTATTTCAGATCGGCCTGCACTTTCCCTTTCAGATGTTCCTGCCGTTCCTGCTGTTCCCGGACCTGTTCCTGTCGTTCCTGCTGCTGGTGTTGCTGTCACAGGCTCAGGTCTTTCCGGACAGGTGCAGTCGGCCCTGTTGCTTCGGCAACTGCCCCGGCTCCCTCCTGGATGGAAGACCTGAGACGTCTGTTCTGCGGAGCCTGGCGAAGAAGAAGAGGAAGAGGAAGAAGGTGTCGTCGTCGTCTTCATCGTCTTCTTCGTCGTCTGCTGCCTCTCCTTCCCCTTCGACTTCTAAGGCTAAACAGCCGAAGAAGAAGAAGGCTGCCTCCTCCCCCCCTCCCCCCCGTAAGACTCCTTCGGGATCTTCTAAGGGCCCGACTCGCTCAGGCGAGTTGGGGAGCTCTTCTGCTGGTCCTCCTGTTCCTTCGGGAACGGGGCCCGTCGCTTCTTCTGCAAAGAAGAAGTCGACGGGGACCAGAGGTGCACCAGCCTCGCTGGTGCGTCCTCACCTGGTGCTAGCGGTTTCTGCCGCTAAACCAGGTTCCGTCTCGGCCGCTTCTCGTTCGCGAGAAGCACCGAGTGGACGCTCTTCCAAAGAGGACCGTCCAGCCAAAGTTTTGACGCCCGAGCTTGCTCGCCGTCAAGACAGCGGCGCGGAGCAGAAGACTGGCGAGAGTCGTGCACGCGACTCGCCAGGCCAGTGGACGCTCTCGCAGCGATCAACTGGCTGCTCGGGCTGACGTGACGGTCGCTGACCGGCCACGGGTTGAGGCGAGGAAGGAGTCCCCACGGCCGCGGGTACAGCCACGGCTGGTACCAGCGGTTTTGACGCGCCGAGAGGAACGCTGGCCGGTCTCGACGCGAAAGGGTAGCCTAGCAGGTCACCCGTCCGCCGCTCCCGATGGGACCGGGCGGAGACGGTGACCAGCGGCAGCTCGCCTGACGCTAGAGATCGGTCCTCGACGTTCTCAGCCGAGCCAATCGCCCCAGGCGAGCGGCAAGGCTAGGCCTGCTGCTCGACCGTCACCGCGGGTTGACGATCAGCAGCAGCCCTCCACGCACGCTGGTCCAGCCAGCGAGCGAGGGGGGAGCGTCAGGTCTGCCTCTCCTGTACCTTCAACCTCCTCGCTATACCGGGAGGAGCGAGGTACCAAGGAGCGATCACGAGAGGTGCGCCGCTCGTGACCCAGCTATGACGCCGTGCGGCTCAGGCACGGTCTTAGGACCGACCAGAACGTACGCGCAAGTAGTTGGAGTCGACCGTCAGGGGTCTGTCGCTGTTCCTCCTTCTGAAGGAGGAGTATCGAGGGATATGCTCTTGTTGGAGGGACTGGACGGTCCTACTCCACAAGACGCTGTGACGCCTGAGATACAGAGGAACTTCGCAGAGGTCATTAAGTTGATGCGTCTACATAATGACCTCGCGGAAGGATCGCCGCTACCACCAGCAGAGCCCACGTCCCGGCTCGAGTCATTTTGGGGTCCCAAGAGGGAACCCAAAATGATGATGGGGTTTGCCACGATCAGAGCTTGCGGACTCGGTCCTGGATCAGGTGGAGAATCTCGTCTCCGGACGGGAGGACTCGCTAAAATCCGGACGGTCCTCTAAGCTGCTTCCTCCTCCTCCTACAGCGGCAGAGGCGATTTTACGTGCCATCTGAAGACCCGATATTGCCGAAACAGGTTAACCCGGAGTTAGCGAGGCTGACTCCAGGTGTGTCCCTGCAGCCAGCTCCTGTCGGAGAACTTATGGTTCTCGCAGCAGGAGGCACTTGCCCTGGAATCTACCGCTATGGCAGCATTCCAGGCAGTTTCCTGGTTGGATTTTGTGGTCCCTCACAATATCCAAAGTAGCGGCCGGCTCTGGGAGTTCTGCTCTCGAAGACGACGCTTCTTTCAGGAGACTGTGCCAGTCTGGAGGAAGAGCAATCTCTTACCTCGGCCCATCGACGACTGCTAACCTGTGGCCAACTTGTTTCTTCGACGTAGGGACGCAGTCCTTACCGAGTGACCAAGGGGGCCGGGCGTGAAGCGGCACTCGGGCTACGAAATGGACCTCTTAGGAGTTCCCCAGCTCTCTTTCCTGGAGAGATGGTGGACGCTGCGGTGGAACGGCGGCGCACTGACGAGAGTGACCGCTTAGTCCACCAGGCAGTCTCGAAGGTTTCTGGGCAACCTCGAGTAACTGCGGCCAAACCAAAGAGCTTGGCTAGCGCTTCCACGGCGGCGAAGACGGTTGCACCGTCCAAAACCCCGTGCGAAGACTCCAGCTGTTTCAACTTCTGCTAGAGAGGCCGAAATCAGCCCTCCTCCCAGCCCTCC